>NC_142384.1:5548059-5740559 GCF_059441005.1 Hippichthys cyanospilos | reverse complement strand
CGGGTCAGAGAAAGAAATTACAGACGAGCCAAGGGTGGATTTTGTCAATGTCACATGTCCGTACAACAGTGCCGGATTTGAATAAACAACACTATTGGCGTCGACTCGGACAAAGGGGGCCAAGGCTTTGGTTGAGGTCAGTTTTTAAGATTATGCACCGGCACAGTCCGATTATTTCTCCCACACAGAACCAGCAAGCATAATCTCATTATACACTTGGCATTTGGACTTCTCTGCGCCCATTTTTTTTTTTTTTTTTTCAGGGAAGGGTGTTCAAGCCAGCCAACTACCGCTTCTCTGGTTGTTACTGGCGTCACAACGCAACGTGGTCGTAAACACGTACTTTCGGAATCTCCCGGCGCATCTCGCTCAAGCCAAAAGCTCCACCATTTAACATGTGCTGGAATATAAAAGACGTCTCAAAACACAATGTGGAAAAATAGCAAAAGGTGTGTCAGGGAGGGACTTTAAAATGTAGCGCCTTTTACTATAGAAACTAACCGTAAGAAAAAAATGAAATGGAACAAAAAGAATACCTCAGTGAAAGTATAATTTAATGTTCACTATAAACTCCCATGATGTGGTTTGAGTCTATATAGTTTGAAAAAGTGTTGGTGACCTTTGACGTAAGATCGTTAAAAAGAAAACGCTTGGCAGAAACTCTTAAGATGGAATTTGGTGGGTTCATCGAAACAATGCTGAAAATGAATAATTATCACTTAACTCTTTTAGTAGCTGCCTATTTTAAGAAAAACCTTTAGCCTAACACCTGAAAATATTTGGAAAAATAAATAAATAATAAATAAGTACCTGAGATGAAATGTCTGGACTCTTAAAAACACAAAATTCCGTCTTTGAGGTTGAATGAGCACAGCAAAGTAAAAACCATAATTTTACAATATCACTATAGTCTACAGTTATTGTAAATGGGCCAGAAAAAAATATCAGAAAGAAAACTGGTATTCCTTATTATTTATCATATTTCTAAAGATCAAATATGCAAATACTCATAACAGCAAAGTTAATATTTGGAGTTTTATAATGAATATAAGGCTATTCTTTCCTTGCTACATCCACATAGTAGCTAGGAAGATAACTACATTTTATTTATAAAATATAAATCAAAGGTGTAAAACTGTGACAAAAAACATAAAAAACCCACTTCACAAGCTATTTTAAAATAACATACAACAAAATGCTGTGGCTCACTTTTCTGTTATATGATAAAGAGTTGACTAAGCTAGCATGCTAACACTTGTGAGCTAACGCACAAATCGCTAGCTTCAATGACAATCATTGACTCATTTAAACATTGCTGAATATGATAAATGACAAATATTAATGCACATAAGTTATCTCAGAGCATTTTTTGAGCAGTGGCGTACTGTGAAGCATTTATTCAGCAGTATAACCTTGTTTGAAAGAGAAAGTTGTCTGTGGAAGAAGCGAGCAGAAATACTGTGACGTGCCTACAGGACGGTCCGGTCTGTGGATGGCCATTATGTTCTTGGAAAAGAATATAGTATTAGATAGTAGTAAGTAAATAAGTAGTGGATAGTAAGAAGACAGTATAGTGGTGGCACTTCAAAATTTTGGAGTGGCCAGCAAAATTAAGTCATGGTTTTAGAATATCATTATAATTTACTCTTGTTGTAAACCAGCCGGCAGAAAACTGTCAGAAAGACTTATGAAACCCATATTCAAGTGGACAAAACAGTAGACACCAATAAATAGGCTGGGTCTTAACCCTTCATGCTCCTTGTGAGTGTGCTCATGTTGTATTAGTGTTTTTGACGGAAAACCTAGAAGTGTATGGTCACAAGCAAGCAATTGAAAATGGAAACAAAAATGACTACTGGAGTTTTTACTTTAATGAGGACTTGGGTGGCGGACTGGGAAGGACACCCTTAGGCGCAAGAGAAGTAGACGTGGCATGTCAACCGGAAAACATGCGCACGTATCTAAAAACACAAGCGTAAACACGGGCGATGTCAGGGATTACACCCTCCGAAACTGCCGCAGGAAACGGCAGACAGGTGTAGCCTCGCCATCACGGCGGACGCATTCCCCTGTTTTTTTTTTTTTTTTTTTGACTGACAGACACCTCATCATCTCACCTTGTCTTCCTCCGGCCTGGATGATGCTATTGTAAACATCTGCAGGCCTCACTCACTTGTGTGTGTATTTCAACTCACACAGGAATTCCAATGGTGTAATGGCACAAACAAGACAAAAAATTTCAAAAGAAGAAAAAAAGTCTCAGTATCCACAACTATTTGCTTAAAATCCTTATGCAGTACACCATATTTTGTCCGATTATTTGCGCGTTACATTAAGGACATTTGACATCAAAGCGAAAGCTTTGAAAGAAGGCACTTGGGAGCTGAAATTTCACCCACATGGTGACAACATGTCAAAGTTCAAAACTGCGAGTGATGTAGAAGGAACTGATCCAAAAATGATCAAAACACTGCACATGGGTTAAAGCAACAGATATTAGAACACAAAAAGTGCAGCAACACAGGTGCACGGACAAGAGTGTCTTCATTATACATATGGCACATAATGGATAAATAAAGGATTAATCATAATGAGCAAATAGTTTAATTCTTATATTATGACTAGATTATACAGATATCCGATCAGTCGGATCACATTTTATGTAAATTCAGTGATAGTTTGCAATGTCAAAATTTCCAGATCGATCAACGACATCATTGATCGGATCTGCAATCAATGCAAGTAAGACATTACGGCAAACACGATTTCGGTCAATCTAAGAAGGTTTGTGCTTCTGTCATGAATGATGCAAGGAAACCTAGGATATATACTGTAGGATGGATTTTCTTTTGTCGATTTTTTTTTTTTACAATATTTGTTAATTAAGTAATTGACTTTATTTTTCATGAAGTAATTTCTAATAGACACCTTATGACGAATAAAAATGTTGGTTGTCATTTTCCCTGGTCTGGACACGGGTCACCGGGGTTCCTCTTGGTGCCGGTCCAGAAAGACTTCCTGGTTCTGCTGGGAGACGTCAATGCTCACGTGGGCAATGATAGTGAGACCTGGAGGGGCATGAAAGGGAGGAACGGCCCCCCGATGCTTTGTTACTGGACTTCTGTACTTGTCATGGACTGTCCATAACAAACAGCATGTTCAACCATAAGGGTGCCCAATTGTGCACTTGGCACCAGGACACTCTTGGCCGCAGTTTGATGACTGACTTTGTAGTCGTATCATGGGATTTGCCGCATATTTTGGACACTTGGGTGAAGAGATGGACAGAGTTGTCAACTGATCACCATCTGGTGGAGTGTTGGCTCAGATGGTGGGAGTGGATGCCGGTCAGACCCTGCAGAACAAAACGTCTCACTGGAGCGGTTGGCGGCCGACTGTGAAGCGCCTGGGCTGAAGATCAGCACTTCAAAATCTGAGACCATGGTTCTCGGTCAGAAAAGGGTGGAGTGCTCTTTCGGTCGGGGATGAGGTCCTGCCCCAAGTGGAGGGATTTAAGTATCTTGTGGTCTAGTTCTCGAGTGAGGCTTGGATGCAAGGGGAGATCAACAGGCGGATCGATGCAGCATCTGCTGTAATGTGGACTCTGTACTGTTTTGTCATGGTCAAGAAAGAGCGAAGCCGAAAGCCGAAGCTCCCGATTTACCGGTCGATCTACCTTCTTGCCCTCACCTGTGGTCACGAGCTGTGGATCGTGACCGAAAGAACGAGATACCGGATACAAGCGGCCGAAATGAGTTTTCTCGCTTAGAGATTGAGTGAGAAGCTCGGTTATTCGCATTGAGAGGAGTCAGTTGAAGTGGTTGGGGCATCTGGTTAGGATGCTCCCAGACGCCTCCCTGGAGAGGTGTTTCCCACTGGTTGTCCCACTGAGAGAAGATCCCAGGGACGACCTGGGATATGCTGGAGAGATTGTCTGACGTGACCTGGAGGAGTTGCATGAAGTAGCTGGGGAGGAGGAAGTCAGGGCTTTCCTGCAGAGGCTGCTGTCCTCGTGACCCGACCCCAGATAAGCGGTAGTTAATGAATGGATGGATGGATGGATGGATTTTCATGTTTAATTTTCCTTATTTTACTCAATATAAGTACATTTCAAAGGCCGTTATTTACAGTATACTGTATGTGAATTTGGGATTTTCTTGTGCTCAGTCCCATTTGACTGCACAATATATAAACAAGCTGTTGAAATAGTTAAGTCCAATATCTGGAAGGATCAGTAATCGTTTATTGTTTTTTTGTCTTTCAGATTGTTGATTGATTTTTTTCATTACTGTATTTTTTTTTTTTTTGGGGGGGGGGGTGACAATACTGTAAAACAATACTCCATTTTCTACTTGAGTATAACCGATTAAAGGCTTTCTATTAATTTCAATGAGGAAAGATTATTTGAGATAATAGATTTGGGTAACAAGCTATTAGTTCTTTGGTATATTTTATTTTTAGATAGGTTCAATACAATAGAATGGCACTTATCTATTTAATAGATTTTTTTTTTTTTGGAGGGGCTGTAACCAATGAAAACCTTTTCCTATTCATTTCAATGAGGAAAGATGATTTAAGGTAATGGACTTCTGGTTTACAAACATACTTGGGTAACAAATTAACCTCGTGCGTCAAAGTACTGAATGAATATTTTCTAATGTCAAACATTCAAGAACTCATGCATGCATGTACCTGCCAGCAAACTAATAAATCTTCCTTGACGGAGGTAATAAAAGCTGCAGTACTGGATCCATACATTTTCTTGCTATGAAAATGCGCAAACCGCAGTTAAAATAAACATTTCAGGAATTTTAGTTGCACAGTGTGAGCGCGCGCGTGTGTGTGCGCGTGTCACAGTAGGCGGAAGGTGAGGCATTAGAAGACATGTTTGCTCTCTCGCACGCGCTCTCGGGGAGCAGCCCCGCTTCGAGAGTTTGAACAGTGACGCGCTAAAGCCGTAAAAACAGGACGTGCAGCGCCGCCGTGTTTGCTTAAGAGCACCCGAAGAATGGGCCGCCGTTCCAAAACAAATCCCTCAGCCCGCATTCCTACGCGTCCGTCAAAAGGCTTACCTGTCGAACGGGATGTGACAGCCGGCGGAAAAGGGTGGTTAACGGCCGGCGTGATTGCCGTCGCGGGTGGGATGACTTGCAAGTTTGCTTCTGAGCATGTCTGCCACCCTGTGCTAACCTTCTTCTCTTCAATTTAATAAATACTGTATAGCATGCAATGGTAGTTGGAGATAATCCATGTCGTGTTTGCTCCGGGCGCTGCGACTACCAGTTTAAGTTCACTATAAAACGACATAGCAGAGAATTTACACATTGAGTATTTTACCAAACCGCAAAACAAAAGCTTATTAACTTAGCGCGGTTTTACGATATTGTACGATATATCGTACGATATCGTACGCCAAGCATCACTTTTCATCATCAAATTTAGGTGTGTTTTATAAACGGCTTTATTATACTGCCCCCTTGTGGCGAACGCACACGCTCCAGAAGGAGCAGCACAAAGTCCATTAACTTTCACTCTTGATAGGTAGTTTGTTCGATCCGTTGAACTTAACGTCAAAGGGAAAGCATTGAAAGAGGACACCAGGGAGCTGAAATTTCACCCAGATGGCAACAGCATTTAAAAGTTCAACGCGTTTTACATTAAAACTATTCATGATTAGCGCTGATGTCTAGGGCTGCAAATAATTTGCTGTGACCCCGGAATCACAGCTCGCATTGAGTTTGTTTTCTTAATGGCTTCTTTCACAGAATTCGGTGGAGATTTTCCCCTTGTGGATGGTAATAAAAACTGCAGATACACTGCTCTGGACTATAAGCCCCAGGTTCAAAGGGTGAGAAATTGATGGTGGCTTAAAATGCGAAATTTACGATATTGCATATATATTGCACCTAACAATACATTACACCTATAGTCATTGTGGACACAAACTGTATAATCAGACATAATGCAGCAGGCTATTATGGCAAATTTCCCATAATCAACGGGCTATCTTAATTTGAATCCATCGGTTTGTCCCGCATCTTCTGCATGGCATGTTTAATGATGTTTTGCACAAGCAAACAAAATGCTTCTTCTTACGTAAGGCCGACAAATAAACTGATGGATCGGGCGGTGCAGTTACGTGGGGTGGAAATCCATCAAGTGGCGGAAAAAAAAACAAAACGGAAAGAGAAGAGGGAGAGAAAAGCATGGCGAGAATCCCGCCCTCTGCCCCGTATCAGAGCAGCCCTTGGGAGAAGGGGATGTGATTTGTATGTGTGTTTTTCAAGAGGGGTGCTCATAAACAGCCATGAAAGGGGCCCCTCTATTCAGCCCACCAGCCGAGATGCGCTTCACTGAGTCCGCCTTTTGTTTTGGCCTTGAACATTAAAAAAAGGGGGTGGGTAAGATTATCTTGATGCGTCCAAGGCCCTGTGATGCCATTCGATTGGGTGCCCGCTTTGGGATGCAAAAAAAAAAAAAAAAAAAAAGGCTTCAGTGGTGCTTGAAGTGATTTAAAAGATGGCGGACGGGGGGTGCCCGCAAATCCTGTTTGGGAGCAACCTCGGGCAGGAGAATAGGGAGGCAAAGTGCCAAGGGAGCCATCATTCTATAGTATGCAAAGTTGCTCTCAACTTCATGAGTGGCGTGAATGTTAAAACAAAAGGCAGCCAGCATTCCGTTGTCACGTGACCGAGGTCAATGCGACGCCGTAGCGCGTGGGGTCGGGAAGTGCGGCCAATTTCCCACGCTGCCTCGCACCGTCCCAGCACCACGCGAGAAGAATGCGCTTGCCCATTGGCAGGTGTTCCACGTTCGCGTGAAAAAAGGGTCGGCGCCTGATGAGCAACTAGAAAAATACACGAAACTTCCTTGTCAGCATGACAAGTGTTTTTAACGAGGAACAAATGAGGAAAATAGAGACGCCTTATCGCGGGAAATCATCAGCTACAGTGGATATAAAAAGTATTAATGTGATCTTCAAGCTATGAGATACCACGTGACTACCTACAAGACAGGAAAAACCTACTAGAACACATGAACTTTTTGGATCAGGGGCACTCGAATGCCCATTTAACATGAATGTGTTCAATTCGAACCACAGCCACATTCTCAGAGGGTTTGCACACTTGTGCAAACAAATTGTCTCTGTCATTTATTTGTTCTAACTTCCCCACTCAATTATACTTATTTTATTTGTATTGTGCAATAATTTATTTGTGATGTCATTGAAGTACTGCATAAAAAAAAAATGTGAGAATTGCCATATTTTTCGGACTGTAAGTCACTCTTATAAGTCACAGCAGTCAGAAAATGCATCTTAAGGAAGAAAATCGTCACTCCTCAATTTTTTTGATGAGCAGTGAACGACTTCTGTTTGGATTCAAAACTTTCATAACCGACAACAAACTGGTACTGGGTCACATGAGCCGCACTGGAAATAATGATGTTTTGGAACTGATTTAGGTTATCCTTTAACAGTTCATTCATTTTTTATTTGTTTGGCTTGATCTTTGTTTTTTAGCGCCACCTCTGGCCACTGTTGATATTACATTTTGTAGTGAGGAAGAACGGTGAAGCATCCATTGAGAGCAGTCACTGTCGGTGACACACACATTGTTCTGTCTGTAAAATCTGGCCCACGAGTGTCTGTAAATTGTACTTTTTTTTTCATTCATGATAAAATGCCCAAAATTCATTTTTTTGTCAATCTAACAACTTGAGACTGTGGATAATATGCTAGCTAATGTTAGTTCTTATCTTCAGCATGTTAGCATTTTCGTTTGTGCCAGTCATTTCCCTTTGGTATATGTTAGCATATGAAGTTGGCATATGAAGTTGCATATGCATTTTCATTGATAAGAACCCGTTTGCATCTAATTGATGTTTTGTATTTTAATGAGTAGCATTTGTAATTCAGTAATATGATTGACTTAATCAAAGCAATGCATACATTTTGTACAACCATTGTGATCATTATTTCTGGGATTTCCCATTACACTCAATGTAATGCTCAACGTGCTAACTGCTACGACTACCCTGAAATTCTTACCACTGGTGCTATTAATTTTGAAAGAAAGCCCTCCCACCAGTTTACACTATTAGATTTCTGTAGACAGCAAACCAAAATTTTCGCAAGTGGAAACCGCAACTCATTGGAATACAATCTTTTAGATGTCTAAATAAGTCTCGCATTCCCAGCACTGCCTTGACGGGATTCACATTGGAATACGGATAGCCGTGTAAACGAAGACATTGGCACATACTGTATCAGCGCGGTGCCCGTCCATGCATGGAAATCTAATAGGCATGAGAGAATGGGAGAGTCAACAAAAGGGACCGGGCCAAACAAAACCACTTAGGGATGAGTGGGCGCCTCGCAAACAGGCCGAGTCTTGTTACGCTGAATTGCGTTCTTCTTTTCCAGTTATATCATGTCTGTGTTCCCCATCGGGAAGAAGATTAGAAGTATGGCGGTATGTAGCTTGGACAATGTAAAAAAACTGTCGAGGCGCTCCCACACTTTTGCAGATCAGATCCAAATAGCTGAAACGCTTCGTTGCTAAACACGTTAGTGTGGATGGATGGTTAAAAGTAAGTACCGTGTATTTTTTGTCGTTAATGCGCCGCGCTTTTGAAGAAGGATGATCAAACTACCAAATGATGCAAGACCAGGGTTGTTTGCTAAGCTGTAAAATTTCCAGTAAAGGAACTTGAGGGTATGATGTCAGCGGAAGTCTTTCATTGGTTGCCTGATACTGTTCCTGTGGACTCGTCTTGATAAGATTACGGGGAAGACTGTTGAGAAATCTGCACTGCCTGCAGAGCTTGACCAGAAAAAACAAAAAAGTCTATGTTGGATTCAAGAAGACAGATCGATGAAGAGACTAAATAAGTAGCAGAAATACTTTTGTTGCATTTGTGTGCACCCTCAGAAAAACTACTGATGTTTCACTGTGCTGCTAAAATGTAATTCAAATAAATATTTGATTGTATTGATTTTTGACATTTTTTTTTAAAGAATAATACATTTTACTGGGGCCAAAACTCAACATATTGGTATATAATGGCTTATGACAGATAAACTCATTCTCATTCATTATGGTCAATGAGTAGTGAAAGCCATATATGGCAGTGGTCCCACACAAAGATGCAGGCATAGAGCACACCAGGAGAGATAACATATTTCGAAGTTAGGCAAATTTAAAGAGACTTTACCGATCTTTTAACCATGAAAAGCAAATTTAATTACCTTGCGAATCAAATGAGCTGTATAAATGAAGTTGCGTTGCCTTGTCTTGAATCTCGGCTAGCCCTCTAGGGTAACCTACACTAGTAAACGGTAGGGACCTAAGCAACATGCAGGCTAACACCCAGCTAGCTGCTAATGTGCAACGTTACTGCTTGCATCACTTGAAAAAAAACATTCTTTCAAAACCAATTGATTACTTTGATGGACAGTAAAATTAGTAGTTTGCAGGGATGTGCATTGAGGCAATGGTGAGAGAAAAGTGCTCTCATTTGTGTATGTGTGTGTGCGTAAGTCACAGGAGAGTTTCTCTGTGTTGATTGAGAGATCCCAAGTTAAGTGTTGAAGTTTGTACGATTAAATTATTACTGCAGTAGATATTCTTTGATTTCCTGAAATGAATTTCGGCCGCCTCGACTACCAATATTCTGTATCGTATCAGCCCTGAAAAAGCATACCGGTTGATCCCTACTAGGTAGCATGACATTCGTCCATAGTCATCCCTCAGGTGACCCTCCTTATACAACCATCGCCACACACTCTCTGTCGAACCGGTTGGTGTGAAATCCCCGTTCATTGTTGTTCCCGTTGCCGTGGCGGCACGCAGGTGTCGCACACGAGCCGACCCGAGCATCAGAACGCCGATGCGCCGGCTAATCCCTCTCCGCACTGCACTGTGTCAATAATCAGGAATGTGCAGTGCCTAAATTAAACTATTGTTCCTGTGCCAACAACATTACCAATGTAAGCGCTGACACAGCCCTGTGGGCACTGCTGGAGAAGAACAGACATGCAAGATAACAACAAGGCTGGAGTTCATGGCTTTGATACTTCTCCAGACAGCTTAAAACTGGTCTAAATCATAAAGCTCACCGCTACAGGTGGGGACGTGTCGAGCGGCGTTGGTGAGAATGAACAAAAAGCAGTTTAGTGGCTTCTTATTACGGCATGAAAGAAAGAGAAGAGCAGCTGCCGTCAGAACTTGGACAGCTTTGAATGAGCGCTAAGCCTTTGGGACAGCAGGAAAGATCCCTTGCATTATTTTCAGATTGCGATTCATACAAGATTATTTTATAAGGCAGGATCACCTTCACATGCACTTGATTGTTGGAGGAAGAAAGTGAAAGTTGGACATCAAGCCAGGATGTGCATAATTTGGACTTCTAACTTCTTGGTCCTTGATACATTGCTTAGGTAACCGAATCAGGGCTCGTCATCGGCAGTTCCTTAAAATCGGGTGAATTGGACCCGGGTGCAAAAAAATGGGATTGGGACATTCCTAGACTACACATAATCTTTTTTTTTTTTTTTTTTTGCATTGTCTGCCTAATTTTCTAGCCCTCAAAAATGTAAAACAATATATAGTAAATTAAAATTAAATCTAATGTCAAATAATAATCATAATACTGTATTTATATCAAATTTTGCAACACTGCAAATTCATAGGGCTGTATATAAAAGAGACAATAACTTTACGGGACAATGGAGGGTCCCACATCCCAACGCAATGTCAAGTACAGATCAAAGCTACAGACAAAGCAAAGGTGAAGTCCTGAATCATAGATTAGCTCCCTCTAATATTCTTTGCATTTATAGTTTTATACATTATTAGTTTTCTTTGTTCTGATTTTGCAACTTGTGTTATATCTGAGTTTTTATAGAAGATACATGCATGTAAAATTACAAAATTTATCCCCCCCATTGCATTGTGGAGAATGGGTCAGGCTCATCCTGTGTTGTAACACAGTCATTCCACCCCTCTACGTATGTCCCGCACTGCTCTCTCACTCACAGCCATATGCGCACCATGGAGAGTCCCGATTAAGAGTTGCCGCTGCTGTCCTTATGTAATGCCATGACACGTTCATTGCAGAATGATAACCAGAGGTTTAGTGTTTAAAAACAGTGGCTTCATTTGCAGCTGGACAAAATCGAGTATTAACAGGCCGTTAGACTGCTTCAGACTCCACGTTAGGACTGAGCGTGGGAGTGTTATTGCAGTAAATCGCGCAGGCAATGCTGCAAACGATATTTTGACGATATTTTGAAAAAATAAAAGGGAAGTGCAAACTAGCGAGGGAACGCAGTATATGAAAATGTGTGCGTGTTCAGGGAGCTGAGGAACAGAGCCACTAATTAGTACCCTCAAAAAGGACTTCTAGATCAGAACGGGCAGCATCTGAAACTATTATACACATCAATGGAAGATCAAACATGAAGACATGACTAGCTCGCAGCCCATCCTATGCAAGATAAGACAATAGCTTGCCTGTTTGTCTCTCTAAGGAGCTATCAACTCACGGATGCTGCTCACATTGTATGAGGCCAATATGGAAATGCACAAAATGTCCTTCATTTGTGAGTGTTTTTTTTTTTTTTGGTAACTTCCTGGCCACACGACGCAGAAATGAGCATCCTTTGTCGAGCCGTGCTGTCAGCTTTTACATATTACGCTAGATAACAGGAGTGTTTGTGCTTGTGACAATGACGGTTGCTTTAATGACTGAAGTATGCACTTGTTTTCAAATGAGAAAGCCATTTAAAGGTTGGCACATCCAAACACAAGATTCTTTAGTGTCGAGTGGAATGCCATCCTAAAAAGGACATCGTTGCGATAATAACGTAGACACCGATTCGCAAATTGCGTGTTATCGACATACATGGTGAAGAAAGAATATTCTCATATATTATTCAACATTGGCTACTGTTGTTTCCCATACAAATTTGTGGGCCAAGATAAAAACAAAAACCAAAAAAAAAAAAAAAAGGCGGATTGTACGTCCCACCACGTTTGTCAAGATTGATCAAACAATGATTCTTTGTTACGGTTTTCACAGTTTATTGGGCACAAGAAAATATTTTGACTAAATTGATATATGGTAACCTAAATTAGGGCTGGGCATCAAATAAAATAATTTAATTAATTTGTCATTTAAAAAAATAGAACATTTGAAAATTGGTTAAAACGGGAAATTGAGGTTTCAAAAAAGTGGCAAGCTGCAGGATGGTTTATAACAGAGGTCCCCAGAACTGGTCCGTGGATCAACTGGTACCAGGCCGCCTGGGCCACACCCGAAATAAGCATGTTTTGGAATTGATTTAGTTTATCCCTTTACAATTCGCTTTTTTCGACTCGATCTTAGTTTTTTGGCACTGTTGATTATTGTATTTTGTAGTGAGGAAGGACGGTGCGATTTCAGTTGAGGGCGGTCACTGTCCTCGCCTCTCAAGAGCTGACCGGCCCCGGCTCGGGGTGATAACAAGTTTGGGGACCCCTGGTTGACAAGAAGAGTTCACATTAGTTACATCAATGTGACATTTACACATTATCCACCATCTATGAAAAGATACTTTTTGGCACAAGCTATGAATACGTTTACGTTAAAGCAGATTTAAAATCAGTATATGTTATTGTTCTAAATATATTAAACAGAATTAGATACATTTTAGGGAAAGGTAGGGGTGGGAATATTTCTTTCAAATCAGAATCATTCAGAATGACATCAGAAAATATAGATTTTTTTTTTATTCATTTATTTTGTTTAACATATCGCCCAGTGCTAGTTTACCTTTAGGCAAATATTAGACGAGTTAGATTGTCGGAAATTAATCAGGAACGTTGGAAAAAAAAAAAAGAGCTATTTGGGGGGATGGTAGTTTTTAGACAGGTTTCAAGAATGGTGGGGCCAGAAATTCTTTCTAGGGATGTTTAATACTACTTTTTTTCCAGTGTAATTATCCAGAAAAAAAAAACTATTAGACAAAAACATCTTTTGAGGATTTAAAATCTCAGATCACATAGTCACAACATCACAAACAGCACTTGACCTCCCCAGGTCAACAATCACCCTAACCTTGACCTTCATGCCACCTCTGCTGCGGGGATTGCCTAATAGCCGTAGCAGATTGCACACCGATCACCTGACTTGCCACTTGCAGAACTTGCCCATCACTTGGCAAGTATTCACTCGTTCCGATTTTGCTTGTGTCATTTTAATCGACGCTGTTGGCCATGTTGAAGGGCGTAAGTGTGTTTGTATGTGTGTGTTAAACCAGCACACATAAACACACTCATGTCTTCACCTGCCGTAACCTATCATTAGTGCTGTCATGAAGCCACCTTGGCAAGAAGCCTCGCAAGCCCAAACAACCGCAGGTGTACACACCTGGAGGCCCAATCATAGCCTTTTAACACAAACACAAGGCTCCACCCTTTCTCCGAAGGAGATGCCTCACTGTGCTTTCTACCCCGACCGCAAAACTTATTTTATTACTTCCCTTTGTTATCACTGTGGACACTATGAAATAAGATTGCAGCCTAATTGCAAAAGACTAGATGCCTTTGCTGCTATGCTGCTATTGGTGAACTCCAACAAGGAATTTGATTTGGAGGTATTGGGCAATCTAGTGGAGGCTCTGCGACCAAATATGACTTTGAGGTGGCTGGCACAGTTCATGATCAAACTCATACCGCCAGTACACAGATATATATATATATATATATATATATATATATATATATATATATATATATATATATATACACACACACACACACACACACACACACACACATACACATTGTCCATCTACTCTTTTATTCAACAAAACCTGATGATTTACAACATTATTAACAAGTTTGTCCGCCATTTTGTTTTGATCTTGGGGAAAAAAAAAAGAACACATCGATTGTTGTCATGACCTGCTTGCGGGGAAAACTTCAAAATAAAATCATCCCAATGCTCTTTGTTTTATACGTTACTTGATTTTTCACGTTTTATTTTGAATCGTTGTCTAACTTCCTTTATAACCAAGCGTGTCACCTGACATATCACTGCGGCACATTCTAAACTACAGTAGTGACCTGCAGTGCTTGGGTAAAAACTTCACAGATAAAAACAAATTCACTTCAGAGCACACATGCCACATTCTACTTAGTATAGTAATTCACTGCTACTGTATTCGCTTCACATGAATAATGGCCACATGGCTAATTAATATGATAATTTATTCATGGATATTACGTGAGAGCAAGAGGGGATCGTCAGGAGAAGACATCGCTGCAAGAAGTCGGTAGGTTTAGCGGCAATAAAATACACACAGGCAAATATAGACATGTGACAGCAAATAATTGAATAAATATATGTATATTTTTTAAATGGATACAAAATAAAACAACAACTAAAATAAAAAAAAAGGGCTTCTGACCGTTTCATAAAATAATTGTTATTGATGGAGTGGTGTGAATGGGCTTCCAAAGCTAACACCTGAGTAGGGCTCGGTCCTCTGGAAGCTGCCGCAGTGACAAATTAGACAAACAATCAAAGATCCCTTCCTGCTGCTTGACTAGCGCAAACAAGCACTTGAGGTTCAAGTTAATCAGGGGAACAATGCAAGACCTAACAAAGGGGCTGCGGCAACAGAAGCCTTTGAAAAACAAGACGGGAATCACTGCCGTGTTTGCGCTCTTGCGTGTTATCGTCTTCCATTCGCAGAGGGCTACGTTCGTTGCACTTCACTGGGCAAAAACCAAAATTGCTCTCAAGCTTTACGCCATCTGAAAAGTGGCATATTGTAGCATGTTTAGGACTTGACAAAAAAAAAAAAAAAAGAAGTGAGACGCTCCGAGAGCAAACCACCATGAAAGGACATAATGAGTACACTGCAGTCGAGCGTCAAACCCCAAGCATACTCGGGCTTGGGATCCGCAAACAAATCATACGCCTTAATGACAGAGAATCATGCAAGTGTCACGAATGAGGCATTGAATTTTGAGGAACATTACGCCAATAAGTACTGATGAGAAAATGAGGCCTCTTTTTGATTGTTTTCTCTCCTGTACATGGCACCATTGGTTTAAATATGGAATGGATTTTTAATACTAATAATCTCCATTTTATTTCTTTTTAAACCAAGGGCACCATCTAGAGGAGTTATTAGAATATCACAAGTGGTTCATGAGGCTTCATTTTTCCATTACTACTAATAAAAGCCTAATATGCTTTGGAAAGCCAGTTTAGGAAGAGTAAAAAACTGACATCCCACCCGACAATAAAGTATGACACATTAAATAAAGGAGCAACAAATAATCAACAAATCAATAAATTACTGTAATCTTATTTTTTCTCTTAGTTGATTTGTCAGTGACCTAAAATTGTCTAAATTTTCTCCCTCAGTAAATATTCAGTGGTTTAGTTAGATAGCCTTTATTATACCTGCATAATAGAATTGACTGACAGGTCAGATGGCAAGTCCCGTCGGGAGGGGCTAACGCTGCGACTCCGAGATCTTAGTGGAGACAAGGTTACATGGGGGGTGATGGTGGTGAAAAAAAAGACGGGTCTTCGGCCATGTCCCAAACAGACAGCATGGCTCAAGTCTGGAAAAACAAAACAAAACAAAAACACAAAAAAACTTCCTTTATTAAAGCAGTGTTGAATCAAAATAAGATATTTGCAAATATGTGTTTTTAATTTTGAAAACACAACATTTCAACTAGTTTCTGATTTAATAGACAAAACCAGTCATCAAAAAAAGTTTATTTTTTTTTTATTTTCTGCTCCTTCTATTTGAGAAAATGTGCTCTTTTTGATAACGGGGTGTGTTACATTAAAAAAAAAATCTAATTCACCAATTAACAGACAAAATAACCAAAAGATTAAACAATCGATTATTAAAACTATCATTAGTTGTCAGCCTAACTTTCAAGTCCTCCATTCATCCATGTCATTGCCAAATGACACATATCCTTTGCAGGGAGACGCATATTTTCGAATCAACTTGCGTCCCTTTTTTGTTTTGCATCAAAAATATTAATCATCGTCCATCTTCTCTTTTATTCAACAAAACTTGACGACTTACGAACATTATTAACCACCATTTTGTTTTGATCTTGTGGGAAAAAAACCCATCAATCAAGTAAAAAAAGCCTCTGTTTACAAAATGAGCTGATTTGTGAGGTAATGATCAAGTAGATGACAAATTGATTATTGTCACAACCACGCTTCCGGGAAAAAACTTCAAAATAAAATTGTACAATAGTGTTTGTTTAATACGTTACTTGATTGCTCACGTTTTATTTTGAAGCTTCATAATCAGGCGCGTCACCAGACAGACCGCACATGTTACTTTATAGCACTGATCTGCAGTGCACTTCAGAGCGCACATATCACATGCTACTTGTTTCAGTGGACCCCATGGTTACGCCCCGAGTAATGTCTCCAATCCTGCACGTCTAAAATCTGATTTTTTGATTTTCGAATGAGCTCATCAAAACCAGTGAGGACGTCTGTGCAACATCACATCCGAGCTGCGCCATGCAACATTTACATACAACAATATACAAGACCACAGCCCGCTCCCAAACACACACACAAAAAAACAATGACGGCATGCTAAATTCAATCTCAGTCAGCAAAGCCGCTGCGGGTGTTTGTTTAGGGCCAGCGGCGCTCCAGATACCAACGTGGAGGAGCGTGTCATTATCAGTTAGCCAACTCGAAAAATATTTAAAGTTTGCCTCATTGTAGTAAGATGTTCGGTTTAATATTGCGTTTGTGTAACATGAATGAACCTTTTGACAATATTTTGAGCAATTCTTTCATCTTTACATCGAAGCCATTTCACATCAAAGGGAAAGAAGACATAAGGGAGCTGAAATTTCACCCAGATGATGACAACATGACAAAGTTCAACATGGTGCGACCGCTTAGTTATCACACTACCTGAAGTGTGTCATCCCTTGGCTAAAATAGCGTGGAAATGATGTGGAAGAAAACGAGCCAAAATGATCAAAATAAGCATGAAAATAAACCCGTATTTATCCATCTCAGTTGAACATTTTGTCAGCTGAAAATGAATTTGGACTGTTCATTCAAACAATGTGCCAAAACAAGAGGTCAAAATCTTGTTTTTCATTAGTTTTTTATGGGTTTTTGAACTCCATAACTTCAAGAACATGCATTCTTTCCATAGAAAGCCAAACTTTCCATAGAACGTTGCATATTTGTGAGTGTGAATGTCCGTTCATCTGCGTGCCCTGCGATTGGCTGGCAACCAGGGCACACAGACGTGAACGACCATTGCCCCGCCTATTGCCCAAAGACAGCTGGGATAGGCTCCAGGCCCATGACCATAGTGAGCAAAAGAGGCTAAGAAAAGAATGGATGATCTGCTGATTATTTTCTCAAGTAATTGAATCTGCAAAAAAAAAAAAAAAAAACCTGCTTTGATTATCATCCCTCTATTCAAACACAGGGCATTACGCCAAATTAACAATGCAGAAAATGAACGAGCGATTAGGATTCAGTTCTTGATTCGCGCGACCACGGCTGAAAATGTCCCAAATTTTTTATTAATAACAAAAATAAAAGCGAATATTAGCAAAACATTTTATTTTGAAAAATATATCAAATTAGTCTGCTTTCATGGAGGACAACAGAAAACTGCGGAAATTTCAATGTTGGGAGCATAAAAGATTTGGACACTCCTAAACTTGAATGACTTATTGATCATAAATTAGATCAGCAGTTAGTTGCTATTCACCCCATTATTCACTGCACTTCTACTTTACTTGAGTCATTTCCTGCCTGGACAACTGCAATAATGACAACATTTGTGTCCTCCGGTGAAGTTGCAGGCATGATTACATTGAGAAAAATGTTGAGTTGTCTCCACAAAGTGGAACTGATGACAGATCCAGCCTGGGGGTATACATGTTAGTGTTTATTACGGTGTGAGTGCAGATATTTGAGTGACATCACAAAGCGGCGTTGCAGGTATAGAACGCCACCTGAACTTCCTCCCGCCCCCGCAAACTGCATTCATGCCATCTCAGCATCGAAAATTTGCGCTGAGCGGCACGTCGGAATGAAAGAGGCCTTGTCTACAGGCTTAATCCTTGGACGATTAGTCAACACGTCTCGGTTTTAAAAAACGGCTATAAAGCCACGCCCCCCGCCTTCAATGGCTTCCCACAGGTGTTGAAGATTGTTTTTTTTCCACCAGAAATTTGCCCCCCAAAAATTGCTTATTAGGCAAGATTTGCTGTTTTTCAATATTGCATTCTGACTTAACGTAACAAAAATCAGTTCCCTGTCTTTGAAGACTTAACCCTTGTGCGTAATTTCGTCCAATCCTTTGATCTTTACGTCAAAGGGAAAGCATTGAAAGAAGACACCAGGGAGCTGAAATTTCACCCGGATGATGACAGCATGTCAAAGTTCAGCATGGCAACAACAGGTATCACACTTGCAGGAGTGGTCCAAGGCTTGACTAAAATCTTGTAAGAATGATTTAGAAGAAAATGACCCAAAAATGGTCAAAATGTTGCACAGGGGTTCATCTGAAACCATGATAATTACAAATTTAGGTCTCCAAATGATTAATCAATTATAAAACTAATTATTCATTAAGTTCCTTATCAATTTGTTGTCGATTAATTGAGTAATTTTGCCCACTTTCTACGAACTCCATAATTGCGGGGAACCCCTGTTTTGGAGAAAATGCAAAACAAATGTTCGCAGCGTAATACAGTATTGTTTTATTCTGTAGTTCACGCTTTAAAACTGTGAATTTCACTCACTTCACTGTCTTTGACATCGCTTATTGATTTTTTACCTTTTCTCGCACCCTTTAAAATGTCCTTTTTTACCAAGTGGTCCCCTCCTATTGGGCCGTACCCATATTGTTTGGTTCTCACCAAACATGACTCCGTGCTGTATTTAATTTGTAAAGCAATATTTTCCAGTCAGCTAATTACTTTTGATTTGTGCGGCAGCTCAGTTCCCTAGTTGTCAATGTCAATTTCGTCCATTTCCCTTAATCGGCCGCTTGTTCACCAGCTGCAATTTGAGTGTCAGGAAACGTCCTTCGGTCCCGGGGACCAACAACTTTACTTCCCCTGTCACATCCATCGGACGCTGAATCTTGAATTCAAGCGAGATGGAAGTCAACACACGGAGGAATTTGCTTAACACTTTCCCTGAGAGATTTTTTTTTTTTGGCGTCTTCAAAAACCAATGGCAAGATGGAGGAAGCCCAAAACACTCGCCGATCAGACTGCTGGGCCGCCCGATTTCAGGGGTGTCATAGCACACATGGTTTGAGTTGGGGTCCATGTAGGAAGGGCGAAGGAAAGCCTAGCAGGAACCCTCCAATTCTCACTTCCTGCTTCTGCTGGAAACGTGATCCGAGGACCGCCAGCCAACACTTGCCCGAATCTCAACGGGGACGGCCCCCGTTGTCGCCCCGGCGTCAGCTATCAGCGCCCCGAGAGCCACGCTGGTGTTTCCTAATGAGCCAAGTACAATAGCGTTCAATCATACTGTCAGGCAGCTTTTTGTCCATTTTTCAAATAAAGTCTCCTAAAAATTGGAAGTCCTGCAGATACTGCATGAGAATGCTGTGAGATGGTCACCGTGTCAAAGTGATTAATTCATTCAGGGCCTTAATGTTCACAAAACGTCAACAGTCTCTGGATAACATGCAAATATGACCAAAGTCCAATTTTTAGAGTAATTGACTACTTTTTGTTGACTGACAGAGAATTGATTTTATTTTAATGAAGTCTATTTTTCATGTTGTACTTCTTCAGGCAACAAATTGCTTGAATCTGCCTGCATCATGATATGATTAATTCATTCCTACAAAGCAAATTATAAACCCTACAACAATTGACAAAACAATTTCAAATTCAAGTGAGCTGAAAAAAAAATTAACAAGTAGTCGAAATCCCCAAATATATATATATATATATATATATATATATATATATATATATATATATATACACAGTGGGCCCCCGGGTTACGAACTTAATCCGTTCAGCGGCTACGCTCGTATCTCGAATTGCTCGTATAGCGGGCAATCCAAACCCATGTTAATTCGTGAATGCGTGCAACGCGCGCAGAAGCCTTAGGTAAAATCATCACGCTGTATACATATATTAATATTAAGTGACATAATCTACTGCACAGTTGCATTAAATAACAAATACAAAGGAAAAATGACTTTTACCTTTGGAAAGACGTGACTTGTGCTGGGATAAGCAGAGATGAGCAGAGATGAATGCTCGAAGTCATTACGGCAAATCAGATATGCTATTGGTCTTACAGTGTCACAGTAACTTTTTCAGTCAGGGTTTTCTCTACTTCCTTCCATCCCAACCAGCTGTGCCATCAAGCTAGATAAAGGCGTTCGGCCAATAGCATATCGGCACTTCTGTGATTGACGTGTGACGCCGGCCAATAGCATCTCCGTGAGTGAGACCGGGTGACCTTAATCGACCAATAGCATATTGGCGTCTCCTTGACTGACTGACGCTTATTGGCACGTTTTTTTTAAACGGTTGGAATGTATTGACATCTTATTGATTAAAACACATTTAAACCTGTGACGATTTTTTGTCCTGCAATCGGCACACTTAATTTCATGTCAGCTGTTTTTCCCGACGTGAATTGAGCTGGGTGGAGGCGGAGGTGAGGTTGTGTGTGTTGTATTAACTAGGCACCACACATATGACTTGTTCGAGCGTCAGTTCACTGTTGGTTTCAACTCACAGAATTGCAACAATGGCACTGTCCTAAAGCATGTCGGGAGGTCGCCGACTAACATGACATGCAGTTTTGTCAAGCAACCATTATATGGCACTGTAATACCACCCGTAACAGGGAGCAGAGATCAACGTCTTGAGTTAAAATGGCAACGCATATAGGCTATTGGTCTTACAGTGTTACAGTAACTCTTTCAGTCATGGTGCAAATCACGGAAATACTAAAACATCATCCTCTTATTTCTTCCTTTACCGCTGCTAGTAATTTTAGAAGCTATGTCTAACAGATAAAGTTTGCAAAGTCTTCAAAACATTCCGTTTTTCACTCATTTTGTCTACTTCCTTCCATCCTGTCCCATCAAGCTAGATAAAGGCGTTCGGCCAATAGCATATCGGCATTTCTGTGATTGACGTGTGACGCCGGCCAATAGCATCTCCGTGAGTGAGACCGGGTGACCTTAATCGACCAATAGCATATTGGCGTCTCCTTGACTGACTGATAATTATTCGCACTTTTTTTTAAACGGTTGGAATGTATTGACAATTAATTAAAAAAAACACACATTTAAACCAATGACAATTCTTTGTCCTGCAATCGGCACATTTAATTTCATGTCAGCTGTTTTTCCCTTTAGCTGTACAAACACTACACTTAAATGGTAATATATTTAGACACCGTGAGTGAGACAGTCAGTGTGAGGTTGTAAGACCAATAGCGTTCACGTTACCGCCACAAGTATCTGATAATGATTGTAGATGACGCAACTGCTGAATATGTTGACGCAGTTGGGCGAGAACATTTGTACATTCTCAATGGCTGGTTTGTCGTAATGCTCGTAAGGCGAGAGGTTTGCTCGTAAGCGGAGGACAAAAATCTCCCTGATCCACGCTCGTAAGGTGAATTGTTCGCAAATCAGGATGCTCGTAAGCCGGGGGCTGACTGTATATATATATATATATATATATATATATATATATATATATATATATATATATATATATACACACACACACACACACACACACACATACAGATTAATCCCATGGATTTGATTTATTGCCCATAGCATTTTTGCAAAGCATTTTTGGATGGAAAAAAAAAAGACTTAAAACACAGTGCTTCATTAATTAAACTTTGGAACGACATTCATCGCAATATCTCCAGGTGTATTTTATTCAGCAACTCCAGAAGATAGATGGTGTAACATCATCGGTTTTATTTCGAGCTTGCCTGCCAGAAAATTGCATCACTCGTGACAATGCACATTTGTATAAAACTGAAGAAAATTCAGGCTTGTAAGGTTTTGCAATGGAGTAACAATAATTAAACTAATTAAGCAAATAAGCTTCATGTTTCAACTACTTTGCTCTTAATTTGAAAAGATAAATGTACTGTTCTTGTCTCAACCTTAAAAAGCATTAAATTAGATTTGATGATGCCTGCAGAAAAGCAAATTAAAATCAAATTAGCCTTTGCTTCACGGCATGATTAATCAAAGCCACATAATCGAGCGATTATCACATTAATCAATGACTCAATTTCAAGCTCCAAACCATTAAATGATGCTCAATACAAAACAGATGCCCTTCATCAGACAGCAAACTTGTTGAATCAATAATGCTTCTGGTCCAAAAAGCACAGCACTTCATTTAGCCTCAACCGCTTTAAGACACAATAAATCAATCCCGCATAGTTAAACAAACTTTAATCACTGAATTAATTTCAAGCCAGTGATGTGTGAAAAAACAATCTGAGTGGATTAGCACATTTTCCTTTATCAAGAGTGCCTCTACTGCAACAAGTAATGCATTTAACTCATTCACTGCCGGCCCAGTTAAAACAGGCCTTTGACGTCTATATCCGTCAGTGGGAGTGAATGAATTCATTTAGCCTCGCCAGCTTCAAAGCGAGATTGATTGAGTGTAAATAATGAGGACGGGACAAGATCTCACACGGTGAGATCTCGCGAGATTAGAACACCGCAAGATTTACCTTAACTACGATGTAAACAACACAATGCTGTTCTGAAACTATGTTTGATCAGGGCAAAAAAAAAAAAAAAAACGACTTAAATATGCTGATACTTTGTTTTACGGTGCCTGTTGGCAGCACAAATCACAGCGTCAAAGCATAAATTAGCAGCTAGCTAACAGTACTGAAGGGTTTCAGAGAGAAATCGGATTGCGTTTAAAAAATTGAGTACACCCTTTGGTGCTGAGATCCTGAAACAGTTGTTGTTACAACTCATCATTTGTGAACAGACTCTTCTGTGGGTATGATGACATTTGTATTATTGAAAAATTATTTGTATTTATTTTATATAATATGTATTTATTTATTTATTGAATTTATTTATATTATATATAATTAGATAATATATGATTGAATACATCATATTGTTACATTATTATTGTGTTAATTCATTTTGATTCCATTTTAAATTTATTTTATATGTATATTTTTTCAAAAGTACAAAATAGTGTTATTATAGTGCTATTTTTTTATTTACACATTTTTATTTATTTATTTTCACTAAAGTGACTCGTGTTCATGGTTACATTTGCACAGTAGTTTGTTCATTTTTTTGCAGTCTGCTAAAAAGTGAGTAAAATTGTTTTTCCATCAAACTAAAAAAAATACCCTCTTTTTTTTATATATTTGTATTTATATAACATTATTGTATAATATTATTTCATTTATTTATCCTTAGTATTTTATTTTATATATTATTTTATTCTTTATATATATATATATATATATATATATATATATATATATATATATATATATATATATATATATATATATATATATATATATATATATATATATATGATTATAATTTAATCCATAGTATTTTACTTTTTTATTTTAATTTATAATTGTTATTTTGTATTGCATATATTCATGTTATATAATACAATCAATCAATCAATCAAATTTTATTTATATAGCCCTAAATCACCGAAGTCTCAAAGAGTGTAGCTGTATCATTTTATTCATTTTATAGTATTCATAATTTTATTTTTAATTTTATTATAATTTTATAATGTATTTATTATTTTTTTATTTTCACAAAAGCGACTCCTGCTCATGTTTACATTTGCACACTAGTAGTTCTGATTTTTGCAGACTGCAGTAAAAAGAAAACTGTAAAATCTTCATCAGCATTATTTGATATAAATAATCTTGACAAAATCTGATCTCGTCTCATTTCCGTGTACTCGTTCTTGTGTGATTTATGTCTGGTCTCGCTTCTATCACATAATTGAGCGTTTCTTGCACTGATGGACAAACTATTTGAATCAAGAGAGCTTCTGCTGCAACAAGTCGTACATTCCATTTTGCCTCCGTTGTGATTCATCAACAATTTAAGTGCATCGCATTTTTCTGATGCAACATAGCATTAAAATAAACGCTTGCAGACTTTCATCTCACAATAACAATAGCAGCACCTGTATTTTCTTTTTTTTCAACATTTATTTCAGGTGTGCGGTCCTGACCTGACGTTCAACCAGAGAGTTGGAAACACGTTCTCCACGACTTTGGATAATGGGCGCAGACAGAGAGCGAATATAGGTGACGCATGGGTGAGGCGGTAATTACAGGCTGTCGCAAGCGTCTTAATTGCTTTTGCTGCCTGCGAGCCAAGTCCGTGTCAGTTGGAGTGCTCCTGGTAGGAAGAACTCCGGCTGACCTTGCCGTCCCTCCCCAACCGCGGAAAGATGACTCACCTCGCAGCGCCGCAGGTTACGCTCGGCCACCTTAAAGGGGACCTATTATGAAATGTCAACTTTTGGGATGTTTTTGAACTGTGTTCCAATGTTGAATTCTCACCCTAGACACCCCCGACGTATTATTTTCCTTTGTTGATGCATTTCTAAGCATTCCTTGCTATTCTGCACTCTCAAACTGGCCCCGCCCAAGCAGTAAACATGACTTGAGAAAAACCTATGACGACAGAAGAAATTCGTACCTCCCTCACATTGTGTCCGAACTGCCCGTTGGAGAGTAAATACATGCTGATCTTATCCACGTGTTTTGGTTAAGGTTTGGTTCTGGATTTGAGGAGGAGAGATATTGCACCGGACCAGGTCAACTGCAATGTTTCATTCGAAAACACAGACACACATGGATTGTTAGAATACTGCAACAATGCAACAGTAAAATGCCTGGTTTTGTTTAATAGTGGAGAGAGCCCCCTGATGGCGAGTAAAATAGCAGTTCAAACTCTTCTTTACTGGGAGATTAACCTCTGTTGGTTAGTAAAAGAAAATCTGCAGATTGGACTATAAATTGCAGGCTTCAACGCATGAGAAAAAAGTAGCAGCTTATGATCTCAAATGTATGAAATATTTAACTGTGGAAAGTAGAAAAATACCATGACTCTTTCATGGCCTTTTAACCCCCTTTTTTCCCTTTTCTTTTCTCAAGGCTGTTTGTTTTTGAAGACTTGCAACATTTAGCTCTTGGATCGAAACCTTTTGTTAACTACAAGTCCCACAGTGCATAGCAAGAAATTTGCATTATGGCAGCAAAGGCTAAGCCACGCAATGAAGTGAATTGAAAGGCTTGCATAAGTCGTAACTTGTCCGCTAGCACCCCCTGTGGTATTGGGGTGTCAACACAACAATTTCTATCACACCCGGTTCGTGAGTTACCGTAAAAAGTATTTATAGAAAAATCGGGGGAAATGCATGATAAAACATGTTTTTCAATATGTCCAAAATTTACAATTTTTCCAATTTTTAATGGCAGTAAGTGAGCCCGAAATTAGCTAAATTTGACAACTGCCGGGTGTTAATCTCCGCCTCCCATTTGCAAGGGATGGCAGGACAGCATATTCAAAGTCGACATGTTTTGACATACTATGCAATATTTTAGCCCTCTACAGTTTTTTGGTTTTCCTTTGATATTACACATCAAAAAAATCTAAAAAGCCAAGCTCGGTCAAAATTTCCCCCAGGGTTTACCGATGTTCGTTAAAAGCCGTCGGGCCTCATGGACGCAGCCATGGCAGACATTATTCAAATTCAGTATTCAACTCTTTCAGTGCCAAACGTTAACGGACAAGGAAACATCTAGAGTGCCAGTATAGTTATCATTTTCTCACGTCTTTCAAGGCCGACAGAATATCATGTATTATGTCTATGTAAACATAGGTGGTGTCATATGAAATATTGATTTCCGTTACTTACTTTCTTGTATTACATGTGTTGTAAGTGTGAAAACAATGCCATTCAATGGTCACAGTTATCACGACAGTGCTCAATTGGCTTAATATTAAATAAGCACTAGTCAAGGGTGTCAGCTACCCTGCATAAAAAAAAGGATGTGACGAGAATGTTATTCTTTTTATTAATATTTTAAAAGACGAGAATTCTCGCACTAAAAGAGTTAATAGTTGATTTTACCATCAGATTTTGTGGTCGCATGAAATAAAGTGAGTTTTCCAGAAAAAAAAAAAAAAAAAACTTCACGCTCTGCTGTGTCTGGCTTGCAGCGGAATTCTTGCCCCAGCTGGCAGCACTTTTTTTTTTTAACAGTGTGTTTGCAAGAGGACAAATGATTACAATATAAAAATACAGCAAAGCATATGTGTGAATGAGCTCTCAAACCACATTATGACATCCAGTCCAATGCAGCCATGACTCAGTTAAGACATTCCCACAACACATTTTGCATTTGTAACCACGAGCGACCCGAATATCGCCTAAAAAAAAGAAAAGGAAAAAAAAGGAGAACCAAAACAAGAAATGAAATCAACATTCAACACAAACAAATCCCATCACGCTCAGTTTGTAATGATAATGAAGTAATTTGCATCATGCTGACAGCTTTTAAGAGTACGTCGCCTCTCCCATTTAACCAAAATAATAAATCAGTGTGAACAACTACAACAACACTACGTCAGCTATGGCAAGATGTGCTACATCCACGCTATGACATCATCCCTACGGGGTCAGCTTTGGTTTGCTCAATACAAAATATCCCGTTTCGATTGTTGAATATTTAATTGCAAGTTTTGCCAATAGAGCATGAATATCATATGTTTTTCATTTACCCATGCTATTTATTTTTCCACCCGTGAATGTCAATATTCTTGAGTGTAAAAATTATTTTCTCCTAAAAACATACTGGAGTTTAGGTGCTATATATGCAGGGGTTATCAAGTGCGGTAAAAATGAGCATCCAGGGGGGTAAACATGAGATTTTAACCGTTTCTGCAGGTTTCAGCAACTCTGATGAAATGCATTTTTAATGCAAAAACAGGGAAAGTTGTTTTCTTTTCAAATTAAGAGCAAATTAAATAGAAAACTCAGCAACATAATGCTAAATTGTGTTGGACTAATTTCTTAATTGTTTTATGCTTTTATTTTGTCTCTTTTATTTTTAATCAATAAAATCAATTTTGCTAACTGATTGCCAAAACTGTAGTAAGTGAATGAGTTTTTAAAAAGTGGTGGGAATATGGCAAAAAAAAGTCTTGATTTTTTTCAATCATTTAGGATGATTATGATTTTAATGGAATAATTAACACCACTAAGAAAAAATCACCCATTCAACATTTTCCCTCTTTTGCAAAATCTCAATTTCTTGATTCGGGTCATTTTCAAATCCTCCATTTTAAAATCTATGACTAATACGATCTATTGCTTATCCCTAAGAGCAACAAAAGAAGCACTGAGAAGCACCCATCATGTTCTTGTACTGTTTGATTCAAAGGTGAAAAATGCCAAAAAGTCCAGTTGGCCTTTAATTAGTCTACCGCGGCTAACTATGGGAAATGTGCCGGTAGAAAGATGACTAATGTGCTGCTGGCAAGAAAAACGGTCACCACTCCTACTCGCCGCATACAACACGATAACAAGACATCCTGCGCATACAGAGTAGCTCCTTCTGTGAGAACCTTCCCACATCGCCTCATTTTTTTTTTTTTTTCGGGACTGCACTCCTTGTGTCTAGCAACATGACAGGGCATGTTCCCGTTAAACCCCTTTGGGATTGGGAGATTACATTTATTTTGAATTCCTTTTGACTTAATGTCGTGATTACCTTCACACCACCAATGCCAAGGTGGACATTTCCAAAATACCTTTTTAATCCACGAGATATGCTCCCTTGAAAAACAATAAAATAAATTGAAAAGAGGAACAACAAAACCTGAGGTTGGTTTTTTTGTGTTTTTTTTAATTATGATTTATAAAGGAAGCTGTTTGTTGGTTAAAGCCTGTTGAAAAGAAACTGGACGTCATAAGCCAGGTCACTTGCGTCTAATCGCAATAAGCAGATCAGCGACTGCACATGTTTGCGTGCGAGATTTTGCCATTTTTGCCAATGGTCAGGAATGCCAAGGTCAGCGGTGATACTGTTATAAAACTTTCATCGTTGATTAGAAACTTGGTGGGGCAAGAACTAAGAAAGGGGTGCTCAATCCATTGATCGCGGTGAACCGTTCGACTGCCGAGGTAGTGTTGGTTGACCGCATGACATTACACTATATTATTCTGACCTCAATATTTTGTTGTTTACTTAAAAAGAAGTAAAAAGAGTATTGACCATGACAAAAACATACAAAATCTACTTCGCCAAATTTTTCAGATTACAAACTGCACCGAAAAAAAAAAATAATTATATATATATATGTATAGATATTTTGTCATGAATAATCCACACCGGATTATAAAACACAGGTTACGCAGAAAGATGGTATATGGAAGTTCTATATATTTTTTTTTTCTAATTGCCCTTTTACAGCAATAGTGTGAACATATTAAATAGTTGTTCCACAAACTGACTCCTTGAATAAATACACAATTGCAATACAATCCACAATTGCTCTACTGGTGGACTGGCTCCTGGTGGCGAGAGAAAAAAAAAAAAAAAAAAAAAAATCTGCAGATAAATCGCACTGGACTATAAACAGCAGGCCTCAAATCATGAGGAAAAAGTTGTGGTCTGAAAAATATAGTAATGACGAACAATAGAGTCTTCCTTTCAAATCAAAAGCAAATTAATTGGAAGTAAAGTGCTAAATTGTGTTATACTGATTCTTTTGCACAATGTAGCAAGCCTCAATTTAATTTCGTTTTTTTACGGACGCACAGTCACTAGTTTTGATTTTCTTTTCAAATTAAGAGCAATTTATTGCTTAGTATTTATGAAAGAGTGACTCCTTTGCAAAACATTGAATGCCTCAATCGTATTAATGTTTTATTCGTATGCACTCTTGTGACACAATTTTCAAGCAGACCAGCAAGAAAAAAAATCATTGATGTTAAACGATCCATCTTCTGGAAATGCTGAATAAGATATAACGAGAGATACCACTTTTAAAGTTCATTAAATTAAGACAGGTGAGTGCTTGGCTGAAAAAAGAGACAGCACATGGGGTCTATCACGACAAAAAGGTTGAAAAGCGCTGAAGCAAACTATTTAATTTTCCAAAAACTACAGCATGTCGAAAAAACTGGAGCAGTAAAACAGAGTTGGCGTATCCCCTAGGGAAGAACCATTGCACACCTTAAGAAAAACCACAGTTTCTGGGGTAGTCAATGAAACCGGGTGGGGAAAGTACGTGAGCACGCGGAACAAGTACTCTAAAGAAAAAAATTAGGCACTTGTGTAAACTGGAGTACCGGTGTAAACTGAGGTGAAACCTACACAGGCAGATACGAACCTAAAGAGTGCACAAAGAAAGTCTGAGAATTAAATTTAGAATGTTAATGCTTGAGAAAAACGCGCTAATTGCTCATGCTAAGTTGTAGCAATTATCCCGAAAAATGGCACAACCAAACCACGCAACTGGTTATGGAAATCAACCTGTTTTTTCCCTTGTTTGCCAAGTTGCAAAAATGCACACACCCTTGAGCTGTTTAAAGTCCTCAATTAACTGGAGTATTCACGTTTTGGGATGTGAGAGAAAACCGGTGCGCCTGCGGTAAAGCAGAGTTGCTGTATCACCTCCGGAAGAACCAGAACGCCATAAGTAAACCACAGTTTCTGGGTTTGTCAATGAAACCAAGTTTAAGCGCTAGGGAAAGTACGCGAGTACCCGATTCAAACTCGGAATGTTAATGCTTGAGAAACACGCGCTAAGTTGTAGCAATTAGCCCAAAAATGGCACAATCACACCACGCTGCTGGCTATGTAAATCTAACCCGTTCTTTCCCTCTTTGCCAGATTGGTAAAATGCGCACAACCCTTGAGCACGTTTTGGAACGTGAAAGTAAAGCAGAGAAGCTAACTGGAGGGAAACCAAGTAACCAGAGATTGTCCCCAAGTACTAGAGAAAACCCACGCAAGAAATTCTGGGCTGGAGTTAACCACACGCACACACACCACAGGCCTTCCCTATACTGAAGCCATTTTCTTTTTTAAACTACTGCAGTAATGCTAAACTAATCTGTTCTTTCCATTGTTCGCCGGACAGCCAAAATACACAATGACGTCCAAATAAGGTAAATGAAGGTTTCACACTGTTGCGACTTTTGGAATGAAGCAGTTTGAATGACTGAGGCTGATATAATCTACAGTATGACACTGGAGCACACTCACTTTCACGCACAGTCCCTAAAGTGCCAACTTTTCCAATGACGTTTGTGAAACATTAAGCCAGCACGGTCTTTTATAATTTCTTCTCCATGTATAGGTGTGGTACTTTGTGTTCCGTATCTAATTGCGTCCATGTTGCTGCGTCCGTGAATGCAGCTTGAGACAAGACTGGAATGACTTCCTCCTAGGAGGAGCGCAGTTGTATTGCACCTAGAATGTTTTTCTTGGAGGTGGAGGGGGTCATTAACATTTTTCTACCTGGCACTCAGGTAACAATGGCGGCTCTACACATGAAGTGGAATTTCCATATGCCGACTTAGAGCCAGCTGTGTGTTTTCTTTGGAACATGCCATGCTAAGTTAGCGCACGCATGCAGCTAGCCATCGGCTGTTCCAAAAAGCGACACAAAAATAAATGCGCACACTGCAAACTATACAACTATACACATTGCATTGCACTCAAATTGTTCAGTGGTATCAGTTCGATCCCTACTTATGTAGGTTAAATTTCTTAACCCCCGCAAAAAAGTTGAAAAATGGTATGGTTTGTCTGTAGCCTGTGGAGTGATGACGACACTTTAAGACAAAGCCATTAACTGGTCTCTGCCGCCACCTACTGTCTTGAGGTGAAACAAAAGTCAACAAAGAATTTTCTGTTTGCTGACATAGTTTGACCGCCGCTCAATGGAATGTTGCAAAAAAAATCACGGGAAAATCAATGTCATAAATCAGATTAAAATGGATCTCAAAAATTGTAATTATATTTATATGGTCCAAAATTTGGACAATGATTATTTTTGTTCACAAAATCTCACACATCCAGCTGCAATCACATTGAAATGCAAATCGTTACATTTTGAAATCTTACATGTTTTAATCATTTCAGATCCCTAGTGGGTTTTTTTTTTCTCCAGTCATTCTTTTAATATAACATAAAAAAAAAATCAAAGGAATTCCCATTATTTGTAACATAATGCCACAAGGGTTAAATGGTGGTTCACAAAGTACCATATTTTTAAGATTATAAAATAAAATAAAAAAATACAAAATAAATAAAGTCCAATAAAATATAATAGTAATATGAAAATATGAAATAAACCATAAATAAAAATAAAATTGATGTTTTTCATGAATAAGCCACAACCTACTATAAGTCAACATAAGATACTTATGCAAAAAGAGGGTACATGGAATTTTTTTCAATGTTTATTTACTTTATGATGATACTGTGACAAAATAATTAACAAATCAATTGATTACTAAGCTATTCATTACTTAAACTCTCAAGACAATTTAAGTGCAAACTCTTTTTTAGGTCTTTGTTGGCAACACTGCAAGCCTAGAGGCATTCTACAATAACCCGCTGTAACTTAAAACGCAAATTCAAGCACGCCACACACACTCTCACATACGCAGACACACACCTTACATGCATTGGCGTTTCCGTCAGTTGTCGCTATCATCTTCAGCATGACACCTGGCGCTCGGCAAACAATTATAAACTCATCAAGCAAGCGGATCCTGGTGGTGTTGGAACGCTAATACGAAGGACAGATGGTCATCATGTCGGCAGGTCGCAGAGAAAAACTCACGTCAAAACATAAATGGAATAATAATGATTATTTTACAGCTACCTAGCATCTACCTACTAGCCTCTAATCTGTTGTTAAATGTTTAGGCAAGTGTTTTTTAGTTTGTCACATTTTCTCTGCAGCAAAATTCTACTAGCTGCAGCAAGACTTGCTATCTGCCAGCTAATCGACAGCTATGCGGTAAATTGTTTGTGCAATCACAATTACGACAGTGGAGTGCGAGGTGTATGCAGCTCCCATTAGATCTGTACTGTCAATACCTTCAAATGTTGCGTATTCTTGTAACCTCGTCATGGGCCTACTACTAAAAGTAATATTTCATTTTATGCTGTGGTTTTCAAAGGTTGTTTTCAACTGTTCCCATTCAGTGTTTCTCGTACATGCATACACATGTATGTCATATTTTAAAAGAATACAGGGATCATTGAGTAGAGGCCAAATATTGGTGCCAATAATTGGCTCCTACTCAATGTATTCTTTAAAAATATGACTGGAATAGCAATTCCATATTAGTGTTTTATTTACATAAATAGATATTTATGTCACATTTCTTAAGAACACAGGAATCCTGGAGTAAGGAAAAACAGATTTTCGGGAAGGCAGATTAACTGTAACAATGTTTGGCTGTTATACCTTTTTTGTCAAAGGTTGAAACTATTCTGTCTTAGTGTTTCGTTTACCTACATACACATTAATGTCTTATTTTATTGTATTTTTTTTTAAGAAAAAAAGACCCTATAGTAAGGAAAGCCTGATAATGGATCAGGTGGATTATCTGCGCCGATATTTGGTTGTATACAGGTTTCATTTTTTTTCTCAAATCTTGTAACTATTCTAGCTTAGTGTTAGTACATGCATACGCAAAATATGTCATAATACAGGGATTCTATAGGACGGAAAGGCCAATTGTCGGCCTTGTCGATTAACGGTGCCAATATTTGCCTGCAAAATCTTGTGCAGTATGTATGCTGGGAGCGAGAAACCATTCCGAGAATATTTTGAGCATGCGCCTTTTAATACAGTGCGCACTATGTGTGGCTTAAGTACCGAATTAGACCCCATAATTGAGACTGTTCCTGATAATGCAATGTGCAGTATGGTGCGGAAAAGACATTACTTAATTGACAAGGTTTAAAAAAAGTGATGAATAGCTCTGCAAATTACAGCTCTTTTGTATTCAAACTCATTACAGGCCCATTACTCAATAAATGTTGGCACCGAGTTCCAAAAATATACAAAAATCACATCGCATCACATTTGCAAAACAGATGTCTTGCTCAGGGAATATGGCGAAAATCTTCCCCGCCTACACGATGAGACATCAAATCTCCGGAAGGTAGAAAAGCGGGAAAACGTGACCCGGCACGTCCGACGGCAAGCTTGCGCACATCTTGCAGCCGGCGGAGCAGAAGTGGAAAACGGTGGCGTTCAATGGCGCACCGCAGATCCGACTGTTTACGAGAGCGGAGGCCCAACCCGCCTTTTTACTGCTCTGTTTGAATAATCAGCTACAAGTCAAACAAACAGCACGAGGAGGGATGTTTTTGCAAAAATCTTGGAATGGGGGTAATAAGTGTTTTAATGAAACAAAGACCTCCTCCTGCAAATATAAACAAAGGGCCTTGGCTTTTTTTTCCTGACGTTTTCCATCTTTATATGGCGGAGGATTCTGTCGAAAACAAGCTTAGAGATAAGCTGTACGTTTACCATCAGATAAGGACAGCTCCGGAATCGGTGCGCCATAGTATTCCAAAAGCGGCCAGACCTGTCTTATCCTGATGCCGCCTATCTCAGCTGACTACACCCGAGATCATTTGACTGAATCAAATACGGGTGCAACGATTCATCGACAGCTCTTCAATTATCAAATGAATTGATAATCATTTTTGATACGTCTGTTTACAGTTTCTCAAATAGGGGTGTGCAAGTTTGTAACATTTGTAGAATGTAGGGAAATTAAAAAAAAAAAACTAATGTATAAAATGAAGTACCTGGAATTGAATGTCTGAGACTCCTGAGAACTACAGTATAAAGGAACAGTATATATATTTTTTTTAAATTACGAGCAAATTTATTGGAACATGAAAAAAAAAAAAAAAAAAAAAAAAAAAAAAAATATATATATATATATATATATATATATATATATATATATATATATATATTTTTTTTTTTTTCATGTTCCAATGAATTTGCTCTTAATTTAATATATATATATATATATATATATATATATATATATATATATATATATATATATATATATATATATATATATATATATATATATATATATATATATATATATATACACATATATGACTCCGTCCAACCTTGATTACATGCCTTTATACTGTGAAATTTTATACAGATGTACATTGTCATTATTGATGTGATTTTTTGGCAGGGGGTACTTGTTATATAAAAAAAATATATATAAAAAAATATGAGTGAGAACATGATTGGATTAGAGACATAAAATTATATGAAAGAGGTGCCAATTTAATACTGCGATGCTGTGCCACAGGAAATAACCGATACATCATTTTTTTTAAAAATAATAATTTTTAGTTGCTGCTCTAATAAGTGTTCTTGCTCAGCGACAGCATTCATTGCTGTCGCTGAGCAAGTCCACGCTAGCTGTGTGTAGCGCTACACGTAAAGACTCGTGTGGGCCGTTGTTTGATTTCAGCGATTTTAAAATAACACCATCTCAAATGAGCCAGCCACTGTGTGTGTGTTTTGAAGCTCGCATGAGTTCATTAGGCACATGTTGCCGGCACACATCTTGATTCCACCTGAGCCCAGATAGACTTGGACAGGCTCTTTGGGCCAGATATGCCCCGCCCCCCTCCACCAACACGCTGGCCTGAACATAAACACGGCTCGGGTCTGGTTGAGACCCCGTTTATTTTTGGACACGTCTGGGTCTAGGACACAATTAGCGCAAGATCTAGGGGACTTCCAGTATGTTTCCGTCACAGACTCCATGTTCTTATCTACGCTCCAGTTCAACGTACAAACGATCAAGGTAAACTTTTTCAAACGGAAAAAAGTCGGTCATTCGCCGAGATAAATTGAAGTTGACGTCAAACGTGCCGTAAACAAGTCGTCCGCTGCCAGCGGTGGTAAAAGTCAAGCGGGGTGTGAGAATCCAAAGAATTTACACCATTTGTTTACTGGTAAGAGAGAGGGGTAAAAAAAAAAAAAAAAAAAAACGGTCGACTGTAGGTATGATGAAATTATGAGCTTTCATCTTTGGCGCGCACTCAGATTAATCTGGATCGTCTGTTTTACAGCTTAACGACCACAGAGTGCAGAAAGCCAGACGTCGTAAGATGTTTTTATGGCACTTTTGTGACGGGGCCAAATGTCGTTGCTTTACCGTACCGAGAAAAAGGCGGGAATTTGCTCTGCTTTCATAACTAGCGCAGGATGCCACACGTCGCCCGTGAAAGCCCGAAAACCGAAGCACACTTGACAAAATCGCAGCTGTATAAAACTCATTATTACGAATCAAAGTTCAATTGTTAATTGTTTTAAATATTTCTACAGTGATGGAAGAATAATATTTATCGGACGAGTTGTTGCAGCCCTTAGCTGATGTCATCCGATGCTTCCGAAAATTAATTTATTCTGAAACAGTAACTCTTCGGCGTGTTGTTGCCAAAAGGTTCAACTGGAAATGACCTTGCTATTATTTTTGTTTTTTTGAGTGCTTCGTATGTTTGCTGCACTATTGCCATGATATCGCCGGGGCTTTTATTTTGAAGGATCAACGAAAAGGAAGTGTTGAAAATGATCAGCCACCGACGCGAAAAAAATGATGTAGTTTCAGAAGTAGCGCCAACTCGGCATATTTTCTTTTTTACTTTAAACATGGTAAAAATGAATTAAGCAAGCAATTACAGTTTTTATGAAACAGTTATGGCTTATCCTTAGTCAAGGCTTTCGCTTAAGGGTAAGAGGCCTTTTTTACACTTTTAAGAGTGTCTACCATCAAACCTTTACATTACTATTTTTTTACACTGCATTAAAAAACATATTTTTAATATATACCACAGGCTGCAAAAATGTGGGTGGTGAACCACAAACGTCCCCCGCTCTGTAGTTTGGACACCTCTGCACTAGAGCGTGCTAACAAGTGAGTGAGCAAACAACGAGTTAGCAAACACGTTTTCTACTTGCTGTCGACTGAAAATGACATCACAAGTGCGCAAGGCTCCGGGATCACTGATTGGTCATTTGACCTTCAAAAGCTGAACCGTGCTTGATTGGTCGTTAACTGAACCTGCAGCACAAGCAAAAAAAATGTTAATTGCAAGTGAAAAGTAATTTAGATGTAAAAAAAAAAAAAAAATCATTCAATCCCAAAGACGTCATTTTAAGTTTTTAAAAGATAGAGACATTAAATTCCAGGTTCTTATTCCTTTTTTTTTTTTTATACTGTCGAGTGTCATGCTCAAAGAGTGTCTAAAAATGACTGGCAATAAAATAGTTAATTGTAGACAAAATGTTAACTTTCTAATGCTAAAAACAGGCAAATATGTGGACTATCCTCTTAAATACCACAAACAACTCTATCATCTTTTAAATTAGAAACAAAAAATAAATACAATTCTTATCAACCATGTTTTCTATGGACGGTAGCTGACACCCTTGACTCGTGCCTATCTCACATTAAGCCAATTGAGCACTGTAGCGATAACCATTGGATGGCAGTGTTTTCACACTTACAACACATGTAATACAAGTAAGCAGGAATGGAAATCAATCTTACATGTGATACCACCCGTGTTTATGCAACCCCTGGCCACCCTGTAAGAATTTCTAGTTACACCCCTGGCATGGAGTTGAGCATTCTTCAACGATAAATATTGTTGTCGTTTTTTTCGATGGAATTTTGAACACGAAGATACAATTTGTTCGGGGCAAATAAAGGTGTTTTTAGCACAGCGCATTTCTTGAAAACAAAAATAATGCCCTTCAAACGACGAGCCTGTTTCTTGACTTTGGCGGTATCACTTAAGGAACCTCATAACGTCTTGCAGGGCAATAAAACTGAAGGAGCGGTGATTAGCGTGGTGGCCTGACACAGCACTCGCACACACACACAAATAGTATAAACATTACACAATTGCAATAGGCTTGAGAGCGGCTCCAGCTAATTAAGACCACGCTTGCCTTTCAATGCCTGTTTATAGTGGCTTCAAAATGGACGCAGCCCCTGGGGCTCCTACCAACACGACTCCAAGGAACGGGAAAGGAAAAAGGAAACTGGGACTAAAAATACAGTAGGACACAAGAATGAAAATCAACTAAATTAAATAAGTAAGGCAAAAAAAAGACTGGAAATGAAGTTTAGCCGAAGGATAATGTTTACGCTATTTAATGAAAGTCGTCCTGGAGATGATTAAAGAAATCCGTGTAAAGGTTTGGAGACACGTTTCAGCATGAATCACGCGGAATAAAAGCGGGCGCTGTTAATATCGCCACCGTGTCGGACGTCAAGCACACGGAGACCCTGAGGGGGGATAAAGGAGCTGTCCTTCGCTCACCCGTGTCGTTAAAGTCGATAAGCTGGCGGCTAGCGGCGGGGAAGTTTGCCACCGGCCAGAAACCGGTTCCCAAAGCACCTCGCTCACATTTTCCTTTTTCGCCTGCCTCGAAAAAGAACCAAAATGCGCCGCCCAGAACATTCTAGGTGGTCCAAATTCTAAGTCAAGGACTACCGCAGGATGAACATGGGATTTTTATGCAGTTTTAATTTTGTCATTCACAAAACAGTGGCTCAAATAGTCTTAATTTGCAGACCTTAATGCGTTTTTTTTTTTATTCCCTAGCCATCAGGGGGCAATATCCACCAATAAAATTTTTGTAGGCTTTTAATTGGGCATGTTACTCTTGTGTTGGTGCAATATTGTAACATTTTGAGTGTGTCTGGGCTATGGTTGTTAATTTAGACGTGATTTGGGCCATTGATCTAGAAATAATCAATAAAAAGCATGAAATAAAAAACACTAGGAGGCTAAAAATGACTCCAGATTGTCAAAACAGGTAGGGGCTCAAAATGGCACCATGTTTTCATTCCTAAATGCTTACAAATTGAATTTATTTGATGTCAAATTTTAATCGTTTTTCCATTGACATCCAGAGGTTAAAATATTTTAGTGCTACATAGTATTGTGTCCATTTTTGGGACAAATTCTTCCAAATTCTATTAGCAGTATTTTAGCTAAGGGATGGCACCTTCCTGAAAAAAGTTATGATTAAGTTGGTTGTGCCATTTCAAACCAACTTTGTGAAACTTACTTTTTGTTTAACGTTATCACTGCATCCACTTTAACCTGTGGGCCTGGAAGGGGGCCCCTCCCACCTGTGGTCCCTTCTGGAGGTTTCTGATTTTCCCCTTATTGGGGTTTTTGAGTTTTTTCTTCGCCTTCTGGGAGCTTTGACGGTTGATGCTGTTGTGTACCTTACACCGAAAAGATGTCTCTGTATGACTTCTTTTTTCGAAAGAAGTCTCGACATGACCTCTTTTCATCTGTGATTGATTGATTGATTGAGAGAAGCTCAGCTTTGTTGGGCACCTCTGCACTACACTATCAGTGGAGGGAAAAAATACTGGTATCATCAAAAATAAATACAAAATTTGACTTATAGCCAACACCACTCATCTGTAGAGGACCATCTGCATTGAGGGAAGTATTGTATTGAGCATAGACCGAGATATGTCACACACCCACATCATTGTGTACATACTGATCTATATAAGTGCAGCTCCAGATTGAGTAAGTGCAACAGGTGTTGGCACCAAATGACCTCATTACTTGCCTTCTAATTGGTGGCCACTACATCAGGTAGCGAGGCACACACTTAAGTGGAGGTGGAAAGGTGGAAGCGAGTCAATGTGGGGTTGTGCTCTGACTTAACAACTGCCAGTTAACAACCGCTACAGTAGAACAGTGTGAGATGGACCGACATGATTAGTGCAAGATGTGCAAATAATGGCGAAGGTTTTTGCTGTATTATGATGCATTAGTAGGCTGCCAAGTGCTATTTTTTTACATTCAATCTCCTTAAAAATGCAAAGAGCTGGTCGCTTCTGTTCCGGTTTTTTTCTTCATGCTATGAAAATGACTGAGCATATCAAAGAAACAAAACAAAGTAAAACAAAACAAAACTGGCAAAATTCCAATTTGAATTAAACGCAACATGCTTGTTAATATGGCTGCTTGGATATAATTGCGCTTTTTGGTAACACATAAAGGAGCTTACTACGGATGACTTGAATACTGTACGGAAGCCGAGATATTACTACAGAAATGAAGGAAATGCTATCTTCATATCATAAAGTAATTTTTTTCTGCTGTTTGACCTCCTCGTCTGCCGACACTTTTGCTTTGGAACGTCGCCTCACTCGAAAGGTATTGTGTTATAACATTTTATGTGGCGTTTTTTAAGTGCTTGGAATGATTTACATGCAAAACACGATTTATGGTATGACAAAAATCATAATATGAAAGCCACTCCGGAGCAGATTGATTTAAAAAATAAAAAAATAAAATATTAGGAAAATAAGGCGTTTCAAAAGTGAGACGACGCAATATATTGGAAACTGAACGTCGTATTGCAATAGACGCATACATATAAATATATGGGAATGATGGTAATTAAAATGATGAACCCCTCAAAAATGTTGTGTCACAATGCATCCACCCTCTCTCTTTTTATGTCTCCATATGCTCCAACATGTGTAATTAAAACAAAACCAGATTGGAGCAACTTTTTTTTTTTTTTCCCCCTCTCTGGGACCCATAAAGGAAGTCCCAGTCTCGGCCACATCTGGTCCAGTTTTAAGCTAGGCCAGGACCTCAGCTAGCTTGCCACTGAAGCATTGAGATCAGGGGTCTTCAACAGGCCAACCCCTGATTTAGACCAGCAATTATTAGCGTTTTTTTTTTTTTTTTTTGCATGTTAAGCATCTGTGTCGCAACCGTACGCCGTGTTGTGGCTTGTCGGAACTCGACTCACCGCGGGGAGCACACTGACTTGAATGTGTAATGCACTTGCAGAGACAATAAACAGGAAGTGAATTAAAATAAAAAAATCTGGTACAGATCTTTAAAAGATACATTTATGAATAGTAAGATAACTATCATTTGAATATGGTTGGATATAAAAAAAAACGGAATGAAAAAACGAAAAAGGAATGAATGGAAATTCACCGCATTGCAATGGCGCTAAAATGGGGCTAAATGAAGACCCATCAGTCTTTCTATAGGTATCAGTCAATATAAATATAATACATTACGTTAATTTGTTTAATACAATTAGCTTTGAACAGTAGTGCTGTGATTCTAAAACCGAGGTTGCATGAGAATGTAAAAGTGTTGATGAAGCACATCTGATCGAAATGCTTTTTAAAGTCATGACAGGAAAAGTACATTCCATTTTTCAAATCAAGAGCAATTTAACAAGAACAAGAAGCAAATTACTGCTAAATTTTGTTATAGTGACTCCTTTGCAAACCGTTATTTGACTTTATTTTGTGCAGTTTTTATCTGATTTATTTTTTTTAAAGCAGTGACAGAAACGGTACATGTATCTTTTCAAATCAAGCGAAAAACAATAGGAAATGTAGCAACTTATTGCTAAATTGTGTTATAGTCACTCCTTTTGCAAAATGTTGTATGCCTTTATTTTGTTTAGTTTTATTCTAATTTAATTCTTTTCAATGCCATGGCAGGAAGAGTAGGCTGTACTTTCAAATTAAGAGAAAATTAACAGAAAATAAAATATTGTATTGCTAAATCATGTTGTAGTGACTCTTTTTGAAAAATGTTAGTTTCTTTGTGTCATTAACTTTTAATATAATTTAATGTCATGATAGGATAAGTACATTCTATTTTCAAATTAAGAGCAAATTAATGGGAACATGAACTAACTTATTGCTAACTTGCTATTGCTAATTCCTTTGCAAAGCTTTGAAGTATGAAGAGACATTTTCTTTCTTGTTCTTTCTTGTTAAGAGCAAATTAAATGGAACATAAAACCGGCTATTGCTAAACTACGCCGCAACGAATCCTTTGCAAAACCTTGTATGCCTTTTGGCTTTGTGTGGATGTGCATTGCATGTAGTGGCATCTATTTTGTGGCAGACAAGAGAAATTAAACTTGTGATGTGAGTTAGAGTTGCTTAATAAAATACAGTATTCCTAAAGATACCACTAGCAATGTAGTTTTGAAGTTATTTAAATCAGCACTTTGTTAGGTCATTTTGTTTGCTTTGTCTGTATTTCTTTTTTGTGTATCTAATTCAGTTACTCTTATTGTGTCCACAATCCGAATTACACGTGTGTCATATAAGGACACTTTAGCATGTAAGAGCATTTTAATCTCCTGTAAATACAAGTTTAAACAAGAACTATAGGTGAAGCAACAAACAGGATATTAAACACACTTTATACCTGTGGGAACTGCTACATTAAACTGTTGTCACCCAATGAAAATGTGCCCCACCTAAGCACGTGACCCTTCCGTTTGCCAAGTTTCGGCAACAAGTAGGACGCTTGCCAGCTTTAAAATGATTGACTTCGTCCAAGTTTGCTTAAACGTTTCAGGCGAGCGCTGGCTTTTATGGCGGCAGGTCACCAGGTTTATGCGTTTATCGGCGTCGGGGTGCACATTGATCTTCAAAGGAGATGAGAGAGGGCAATAAGCGACATCATAATACAGTATATTAATAATCCACAACATTCGTTGCACTGCACTCCTGCTTGAGGCAGGCACAGGTTGCCATATGGTGTGACAACATTGCCATCTAACGGTCAACATTCAAGTTTCTATAAGGGCTACAGCTTTATTCTACATATGAGAATGACGTGGGCTGCGGCGCTAATTGATTTCAATTGCAGACTAGCAAAACAGCGTTAGTAATTAGTGGGACACCAAATTAGCAGGATCGTATGAGTGATCGGATTACCTCTTTTCCTTCTGGTTCAAGTTCCAACCACATAAAAGTGCGCTAGGTGATAACATACTCGTAATCACAAGATTGTTAATATAGCTGCAATGATCGTAGGCACGAACCCAATAATACATCAACCCGTAACCGGAGTTAGATAAATAATAATATTTAAAGTACAAGAAGACTTGTGAAACAAATATGCAAACAGATACAAATGTATAATTAATATCTTAAACAAATTCTTAGCAAATAAAAAACGAAAATAATATTATTTTAATCCGAGAAAAAAAATACTCCGCGCTATCATATTTGTAAGGTAAAAACTGAAATTCGATCATTGAAATTCAAAATTAATATGATAACTCATGATATTCCTAAACAAAAACAAAATTGAATTTGACTTATTTTAATTCTATGACAAACATTATGAAGTTGTCACCAGATATGAAACATTATGAGCATTACTAATTGGTATCGCTTAGTATAGTTACTCTTTTAAAGTACAATATTATATAAACAATACTGTACAGTATAAACCATGTCATGCTGCTTGACGACTGAAGTAGAAATTGATTCACGACTCAACACTGACCTCCTGTGGTAAAATGGGGGAAGTGTGATTTTACTGATTCTTGAGTCAACAGTAACCTCCAGCGGTTAGATCAGTGAAGTGCTACTACTTTGAGGACACGAGCCACATGAATCTAACATCATTGTACAAATTAAAAAAACAAAAAAAAAAAGTACTGTAGTAAGAAGTTACATACACGGCTCACTCATCAAATTCACGTTGGCCATAAATATACCGAATAAGACAAACTGCAATAATTAATGTAATACTATGTCTTAACTAAACAGATGTTAACCTTGCCACCAGTAATTGTTTTCTTTGTATACAATGTTGTGAAAGATTAATTATTTGCCATACAAATTAAATGTAAAAATATATTCATAATTTACATCGAAATGTATAATGTATTTTGTTTTAAATAAAAACATACTCATATTAAACGGCATGCATTTGCTGTGAACTTTATGGATTAGAATGTAATGTTTTAGATTTGACAAATGATAGTATTTCATTCTGAATGAAAATATGTATGTATTGATATAAGTTCCAAAGCAATATTTTTTATCCAAAGGAATATTTTACATTTTATTTTTTAAATGATACCTAAATTAAAACAACATCAATAAATAACTCAATTGGCTTTGAAGACAGTGAGCTACACACTTCAAAATTATATTTTTAAATCGTGAAATGTTAATAATTATTGTTCAAAATATTCTCGCAAGGAAATTGTAATGTGTGTTTTAGGAATTAAATTATATTGAAATTAAATATATTACTTGATCACATTATTTTAAATAAAGTGTATGATAAACAAAGTCAATTATAAAAAAGTACATTCAACCATATATTAGTTTATATTTATTGTGCATGTTTAATTATTTAAAAAGCATGCTCAAAAGTACCAAGGTTTGAGATTAGCGCCGCAACCCTTATATCGGCCACTAAGAGAAATGCAGTTAAGAAAATATGCTTGCATTACATAAATTGTCCACAGGGGGGGAGCAGAGTATCATTATGAAAACCCTGTGACGTGACGCCTTTTCAAATAGCGATTCATTTGAGCACTCTATATCATTCAAAGTGTGAGTCACACCAATCAGCCAAAGTCTCCTAAAGAGGGATTAGTGTCATTTGGGGGATTTGGACAATAACACAAGCGATAGGCCTGTTGACATCAACCTGGCGTGTGGAAGAAGCTTGCGGTCAATTTGTCAGCTTTTGGCAGAATAACGAGGACTGTTTTTGAGGGCTTATCTCTCGCCTGGTGCCTTGACAAGCAATTACTGCACAGTCGGGCTACCCGTTCGCTGGCCAAACACGAACGCAAGCACAAGAATTTTAAACGACGATGAGAAACTTTGCCAAAGAAGGTGGATAGCGTCTGCAGCACACTTCTTATCCGCCTAATAAGAAATTGTGCACGTTTTCTATTTTTGTTTTAAATGACAGGAAAAAAAATAGCCATTACAAAAGTGTATAGACTTTTTTTTAAAAAAGCTACTGTACTCAAGTAAATTTCTGATACAGGTTTCTCATAGGTACAAGACAAGTTATTCCTAACAGTGTATTGTGCATGCCAGGCCAGTAGATGGTGATGTCTATTAAGTGACACAATCCTGCGGCACAAGTCAGTACAAGAAAGCAAACGTAGGAGTTGGAATGTGTGATAGTGAAGTTATGATCACAATAATCCCCAAGAAGTATATTTGAAACTTCTAAAGACAAGATGGCCTTGACAGTTCATTTAAATCATTGTAAACCAACCAAAACAAAAATTGAAAATTTTCTTCAAAGGTTTCTTTTCGTGCAAACACCTAGTTAAGAAGTAGAAACTCGAGTTATGCTTAAAACATCTGTTAGCTATGCATGCATAAAAAAAAAAAAAAAAAAATCCAAACAAAATTAGGCTGTTGCTTACTTTCATGTATCGGTTTGGACTTGCCCAAAAATCAACCAGAACCATAAACATAACCTAGACCCTAAACATAATCTTACCCCATCTCTTTACTCAAATAATAATTCCTGAACCATATTTTTAAATTGAATTAGTAACTCCTAATATCAACAAAGTCATTTAACCTTTAACCCCAACAAAAACCAACACTCTTCGGGTGACATTATTTATACAGATATGAACTCCTCTGATTTCATGCTTTGCAATGCGTACAGTTTCTTTTCAAGTTGAGTGAATTGATTGGAACATGAAGCAAATCTATAATAGTGTTCAATAAATGTATGTTTAAAGTCATTTGAACAAAATTAAGAGATTGTTTTTGCAGTTGTTTTTTTTTTGTTTTGTTTTGGGGGTTTTTTGGAGGGGGCGCAAATATTTCCTTTACCTAAGAATGAATATCGGCTCCAAATATCAGTTATTGGCCTAATAATTGGCAAAATCATTGGAATCATATCGATCCATTTTCTATAGCCGCTTATCCCCACAGGGATCCCCAACTTGCTGGTGCCTATCACAGCTGGCTACGGGGAGTAGGCAGGGGACACCCTGAACTGGTTGCCAGCTGATCACAGGGTACACAGAGACAAACAACCAATCACGCACCCAATCACACCTAAGGACAATTCAGTATGTCCAATTCACCTGCCATGCATGTTTTTGGGGAGCGGGGGAAAGCCAAAGTGCCCAGAGAGAACCCATGCGGGCTCGGGTAGAACATGCAAACTCAACACAGGGAGGCCGAAGCCAGGTGGATTTGAACCAGGACCTTTGAGCTGTTAGACGGACACGCTATTCACTGCGCCACCAAGCCTCCCTTGAAACATATTTCAATTGTTATATATTGATGTACTATATGTTATAAAAATGTCCAAAAATGTATGTTCAGGCATTTTAACGAAATTATACTAAATATGATTATACTAAATATACTATAATTACTATAAATACTATAATTATACCAAATATCAATTATTGCCCCTCATTGCCTTCTAAATATTGGAATCGATAGTGAAAAAACATTACTGTCCATCTCCAAATATAATTGAATGCATTTTAATGCTCTGACAGGAAGAATATTTTTTTCTTTTCAAATTAAGAGCAAATTAATTTGAACATGATGCAACTTAATGGTAAATTGTGTTATTGTGACTCTTTCGCAAAACGCTTTATGCCTTTTTGTTTTGGTTATGTATTATATGAATGTCTGTCATTAGTGGCAGAAATAAAAACAGATTATGTTAAATGTTGAAAAGTGGTTTGTATATGTGACAGACAAAATCATTCAGGCCAATCAGTGCGGAAATGTTCGGATGGAACGACATACAGCCCAAAAACGAATAAATACTTGGAAAGTAAATTACTTTTTCTGCTTTATTGTATATTTTTGCAGTGCACCGTTATTGAAACGTTGCTGCCTAAAATTAGAAATTCCACACTTGTTCCTCTAGTCCTTCAAGAGCAATGAGAACCTCACAGAAAAAAAAAAAATCACAAAACACTTTCCACAGCAGGTCCCCCGCTTTACCAAAAAAAAAAAAAAAAAAACTTCTCCCACACAGGCACATAAACACATACACCTCGAAAACAAAGGTAGCATTTTACTCAGGAAGGGTCAGCAGTTCTCTCCATCAGACGGGGGCTTGTTCTTGGTCAGAGGCTGCTGGCCAATCTCAGACCGGCCCCCCCACTACCACCAACGAGCTCCGTCGGGCCCCCCGCCACCAACGTAGACAAGCTCCCCATTGTACGAGAAAATGCCCATTCTCCTGTTCTGACATGAACCACAAAAAAAAAAAAAAAAATGATGCAATTTATGTTAAGGATCATTTGCCATCAACACCACAAGGTCACCTGACAAAAATGACAACTTGCCCGTAGTAGACAAAAATAGGCGTCATTAACACGCGGTAGTCGCTCCCGTGAGTGGGTCATGACACCCGGTCCGAGTTCAGAACCAGGTCACGTTGAGCTCATTCACCTGCTAGCGAAGTTTGGCTCTTGACTTGGTGACAAATCACCACTCAAGCCGAGCTCATAAACACATCATTAACATGCAACCTGATCTGTTTGCTTTTAGCGCCAGGCTAGCAGCTAATTTACATGGTATCTATAAATACCATCTCAACTATCTCAGAGTTCTAATAGGTACGTGACAAAAAACAACTAGCAAAAACGAAAATAAAAAAGCTTTAAAAAAAAAAGAATGCAAGCTGTGTTGGAATTTCATCAATATGTTTGGGTTTAAGGAAGTTAGGATATTTTGAGAACTTGAGAAAGCAAGTAAAAACTGGGTAACAGTTACCGTATTTTTTGGACTACAAGCCGCTACAACAAAAATTGAACGAAAAATGTATTTTTGCCATGTATATAACTGATGACTGAATATAACTTATTTACACAAAAATTTGGGAAATACAAGTTTTGAAAATGTAGTTACTGTTGAAATTTTTTTTTTTAGTTCAAAGATGGAGTCACAAAAAATAGGGGTCATAAAAAATGGTGAAAATGCGTTGCCACAAACATTAAAAAAAAAAAAAAACGGGTATGTTCAATGTATATATATATATATATATATATATATATATATATATATATATATATATATATATATATATATATATATATATATATATATATATTTCCTCATGAGCGTGAGAACATTTGACCGGAAACAGAGGAAAACATGGTGAAATATTTGGCCAGCGTTGGGAAGAAAAGAAAATTCCTGGGGAGAGGGAAATTAGCGTGAAGAAAAAAGAAAACCAGGGCTTGTTAAACGAGTCAATCCCCGGTGTGTAAATGGTTCTCCGCTGCGGTTGGCCGCAAGCCTATCATATGACAGCACGCTTGACGCTGTGTGAGAAAGCAAATCCCTGAGCTCTCAGCTACGAGTTGCCCTGAGACGCTCTGAAAACCAGCTAGCGGAACCTAAACAACAATTCTGCATTCACTTTGATAAGTACGGATAAAGGGACTCCAGCTCCTACACTAATAAACGCCCATAGGACTGATTGATTTTTTGTCTCTTCCCTAGGACCAAAAAATAGTGTTTTGCCGAGCTGAAAAGTAAATAAACGGAATCACATGGGTATGTACGACTCAATAGTACCAGTATATATATATATATATATATATATATATATATATATATATATATATATATATATATATATATATATATATATATATATATATATATATATATATATATATATATATATATATATTTATTTATTTATTTATTTATTGCAGACAGCAGGAGGTGCTGCATTTACCGTAATGCCCCTAAAGTTTCCACAGGTGCATGTGAAAATTACACAATATCCCTTTAAAGACAATGTTTTCTTTTTATTAACTGTTTTAAGAATACAAAAAAGAAATTTGTTTATAAGCTAAAACAAAGTAACAGTGATGTTTTCATTGCAATAGCATCGCTGTCATTGGTAGCATTTCTAGTTGATTGTTTTAATCCAAAATGCAAGGATATTGTTTTTGTCAAGTAAAAACAAAATATAAATAAAAATAATTTGGAGAAAATTAGAAATCCTTGGTCCCAACATACGGCATTTCAAAGTTACGAACAATTAAGTTTAGCCACCTCTGTATTGTTCATTTAACTGTTTGATTATTAGCATTAGCATAGGCTAGATCGACTACTATGCATTGGAACCATGGCAAGGATTTTTTTGTATTTATTTGTGTTTATTGTTGTGTCCATATTGTCTCGCCCTTAGTATAAAAATAGTACTTATGAGGGTAACACGACAACATTAAGCACATAAAAGTAGAACACAAGATACATGTTTTGTACTTGACAAGGGCCAGTTAAGTGTGTATAGCCTCTTGAGACACAGCCTATTAATGTGTGTCCATTATTGTGTCCTTATTTCGTCACCCAAAGTATAAAAATTGAACTTTTGAGGGCGCCACACCTACATTAAGCCCATAAAGTCATGCACAAGATACTTATTTTTCAGTTGATAAGCGTCAACCAAGTGCCTTTATCCTTTTGAGACCCAGCGTAGTCATTTTTCTCCATTAGTGTCAATTTTGTCTCTCGCTAAATACAAACATAGTACTTTTGAGGGTGCCACACCAATATAAAGCTCATAAGAATGGTACAAGAGAAACTTTTGTGTCTATATCAGTGTCTATATCAGCTTGAGAGTCAGCCTATTCATTTATGTCTCCTGTTGTGTCCATTTTGTCTCACCCTAAGGATAAAAAAGGTACTTTTGTGGATGCCACACCAACATTAAGCCCATAAAGGTTATGCACAGGATACTTATTTTTCAGTTGATAAGCGCCAACCAAGTGTCTTTATCCTTTTGAGACCCAGCATATTCATTTGTGTCCATTCGTGTCCATTTTGTCTCACCCTGAATAAAAACATAGTACTTTTGAGGGTGCCACACCAATATGACGCTCGTAAGAGTGGTACAGGAGAAACCTTTGTTTGTATATCAGTGTCTATATCAGCTTGTGTCTCCTGTTGAGTCCATTTTGTCTCACCCTAAGGATAAAAAAAGGTACTTTTGAGGGTACCATGCAATCATGAAGCCCTTAAAAATGTTACAAAACTTTTTTTTTTTTTTTTTGCAGTTGTCACATGCCAACTACATTTACATATCCTATTAATTTGTCTCTACTGTTGTGTCCATTTTGTCTCAGTCTAATTATAAACATAGTACTTTTGAGGGCGCCATCTATCAATACCATCTTGAGACTCTGCTTATTCATTTGTTTCTACTGTTGTGTCCATTCTGTCCCACCCTAAGCATAAAAAAATGTATTTTTGAGGGTACCATATCAACAAGAAGCCCATAAAAATGAGACTTTATCTTATACGCAGTTGAATTGGGCCAACCAAGAATATGTGTCCTCAAGACTATTCATTTGTGTCCATTGCTGAGTCTATTATGTCCCATCCTAATAAGAATACTGTCGTACTTTTCAGGGTACAATTCCAACATGAAGCCCATAAGTGGTCCTCAAAAAACTTGACAAGGGCCAACCAAGACTCTTTATGTTCTTGAGGCCCAGCCTATTCATTGGTGTCCACTGTTGTGTCAATTTTGTCTCAGCCAAGTCAATCGCATCCCACTCAAACACATATGAGACGTCATCTGAAAGGCCAGGATGTCCTTGTGAGCATAATAGGATTTAGTGGGCTAGCTCCAATGAGGAAAAAGATAAAGACCAACAACAAATGTCCACTACAGTGGACACAAATTAATAGGCCGATATTGATCACACGGGAGGGTCGATCAAGGTTCACGTCGGCAGACATGCGCCTACTACACTACTCACAACAAAAAGTAAGAAGAAGAAGAAGAAGAAGAGCCAGTGTTTGGACACGGCCTCGCTCGCTGACACAAAGTCCGTCTTTGTCCTCCTCCCAGGGTGTCCCATAAAGGAATTCTTGTGTGTCTTGGGGGGGCCGTGGGCTGTGTGCTGCTCTGACCGAGTTTATTTGACACTTCAGCTCCTTTTGTGAGGGCAAGTGTCCCACCGTCATGAGAGTCACTTGGCTCGAGACGGAGGGTCCCTCTTCACTGGAGAAAAGGGGGTCTTGTGTGTTGTACTACGATATAGAGGTGCTCTGTCTCTCCACCCCTGACAATAGACATCAATCTCGCTTGGCTGAGGGCTTATCTTTAGATTTTCCTGTCGCGTTATGACGCTATGAGATTGTATCTTTTGGAGCGAGTGCCAAGGTTCCAGTTTCACCTGAGGGGAAATCAAAGGTGGATCACTTATGCAAATTAACTGTAAGGAGCAGGTGCACGGGAGGTCACGTCATGAATGCAGATATTGTTTGCAAGTGGTCATTTAACGGCTCAAAAAGCTTGATTCTGGGCGTTCAATTGGTACAAATCTAACCAACAATTAAAACTTGGGAAAATATTAATAGCCAATGTATTTGTGAGGCATTTTCACATATATGTTGGTTATTAATGTTGGATAGTGCCAACATTATGTCAAAAATTAAATTCTACACTTAGTTTGCTTTAAAATGATATACTATACAAGCAGGTAACTAAAAGATGTATAAAGGTATAACAATTTGAATGTTACCAAGTTGAAATCCCAAATTTAGAGGAAAAAGAGTGTGTTTCTCAAGTTTTGGAACATTCGTCTTTCAGTGGTATCCAGCGTCTATTAATCCCTAATTTTCATACTCCAATTACAATTTGAACCTTTTGGCTGCTATGAAATGAAAGTCGAGATCTTAAGGAGGTTGTTTGTGTAGAAATCTCAAATTAGACTTGTCAAAAAATTCCTACTTATGTCAATAACTCAAAACTATGTTCTCCATAACTTATGCCTGGTTTGTGAATATATATATATATATATATATATATATATATATATATATATATATATATATATATATATATATATATATATATATATATATATATATATATATTTAGCTTGACAAGTAACAAAATTAAAACAAGTCAGAGGCCAGTATTGATACTAAAAAGATTCTTTTTGTTGTACAACAACTTGTCAATCATGCAGAACCCCAAAACGTCAAAGATTGTCTCCAAATTGATGAGACACCTGTACAAGGTTGACCAGATCACTTGAAGATACAAACTTCAAACTTCAACTTAACTCATTTGCTGCCATTGGCGACTATAGATATCCAAAAAAAAAAAATCATTTTTCTAGGGCTGGCAGTGCATAAATTAACTCAACTGCTTTTGACAGGCATACAGGTCAAAAATCAAATTTAAATGAGCTGCAAGTAAATGAGTAACTGATATTTTTCAAGATAGAATGAATCCATAAATTTTATTTTCCTTTAGACAAGGATGGGAGTAACTCACCAATATTTTGCCAAAGATTACGTCATGAAACAGAAATTTTGCGATAAATTGAGCGGAAAGGTATTCGTGACACATTGCAATATTCATAATCTAACTGAAATATTATTATATTACAATCACTAATCTTCCCTATAAACGTTTGAGTAGAAATTGCTCATACCTGCTTCATCAGGTGATGCTCCATGAGGTCATCCAGATGACATAAATATTATAAATATTCCAAAACATTCGAATATACTCCAGCATTTGTGTTTTGAAACCAATCACATCTACAGGAGTAAAAGAGGTATGAGGATGTTGGTATCCCATGAGAGTCTTCGTCTGTCCCACATGTCCGCAAAGCGGACTGGGACATCACACTTTCCTCTAGAAAAATAATCCAACATGATCCACAAGGAGGCTTTTTTTTTAATCCAAAACATGGCGTCATCTTTATTCCCTTTCGTTTATATGATGATGAATTCTGTTTTGTTAGTTTTTTTTTTTGTTTTTTTTTTGGAACAAAAACACAATACGCGGGTTAGCGTTTAAACTTGTCGGCACATTCCAAGTATCCTCGCGACAGCAATTGCAAAAGAAAAATAGAAAATTCCAGAGCGTAAATTAGGTCCAAATTAGAATCAATCCATCCACCCAGAGCGGTCATATTAATCGTCCGGTAAGCTTCCTTCACACGTAACGATCTCGTCTTGGTCAGAATGTGAACTGAGCCATGGTTGAAGCGCAGCAGCCGAACACATGCTGCCTTTCTGACGTAAGCACACAAAGCATCATGGGATATGTAGTGTTAAACCCAAACCCGTCAGTCTTTTCCTATTTTCCTTTTGGAAGGAAAATAGGTATTGTACAATAAATATATGCTTATTTGGTATTTTTTTTATAGCAAATCACAAAAATATACACATAATGAGCTAACGAGAAAAAAATTAAAGCGCAAAGGAATTTGTATATATAACAAAAATTTAATAATTTCTAATTAATGATGCATATCTTTTCTACATATATAGAAAAAAACTAAATTTTCCATGTGTTTCTTTTAAGGATGCTGAACAGTCCTTTAGTTTTAGCTATACGTGAAACGTAACACATTTTTATTTATGGTGCTAAAAACGTGTCTCTTAAATTGGTATTTTTTGGAGTGAAGATTAAATAAATATTTAAAAATGACATTCATGTGTTCAGTTTCATTTTGTTGAACCATCAATTCAAGAAATAATGTTGGTTCACATTTACAACTGAAATCAAATATATCAAAAATAGTATTTTATTCATATCAGTATGTTTGTGAAATATTTATATTATACTGAATAGAAATATATTTAAATTGTATTTTGGGTGCATTTTTTTTCAGATATGACAGTATATTCAACCATTATGGGCCAAATGATGATAAAGTAAACATACAAAAAAATTGCACTGCTAAACAAATTTAAATTGTTATAGACGAAGCATTTCCATGCAACATGCGCATGCAGTAATTCATGACATTATAGCATTAGCAGCAACACCCAAGCGTGTCATTATGTCATTATCGGTGTCAGTCGTTTTGATTATCATTCATCAGGTGTCAGCATGAAGGCGGCTTGCGTGTGAGCGCTGCGAGTGAGTAATGCTGATCATCTGTGGCGGTGCGCAGACACACAAGCATGTTGCCGCTGCGTTAAATCACCTTGCCGTGAATGAATGAATCTCTTGTCTTTGCTTACTTCACTTTCATGTTCTTACGCCTGCGGGCTTGCTCGAGCGGTATTCCGAGGAACGCAGCTTCCCTCGGAGTTTCAAAACCAGGGCCGGACTCTATACCAGTGCCGTGGAAACAGCAGAGGGATATTATGCACTGTATAAAAAGAGCAGATAGAACAGTGATTTTCAAAATAGAAAAATTGCCTACTCAAATAATGTTCAGTTGTGTTTAACTTTGCGGCACTGTTTAGAACTGTTGTTTTAAAATGTTTGTAAAATATAATTGAGAAGCATTGACATAAGGACAGAGGCTCTATGCATCAATAACTTGAATGAATTGATGACCAAATTATTCAATAATTATATTTTAAAGCTCTTGACTGGAAAATGTCTGATTATTTTAGTCCAGTTGAATATCGTAAAATTATAATCACGTTGAATCAATATAAGACATTTATAAATATCTGCTTTTACGTTAGAAAACAACGATTCACATGTCCACTGATATTCTGACGTGTTAAGGACAAAACCAGGAATGCTATGTCAGTTTGAAGAAAAATGCCTTTAAAAGAAAAAGGAAAATGGCTATTAACCTTTAGGCACTAGAGTTTTTTCCTAATGTATTTTATAACACTATTTGAAAAGGTTGTCGTTTGATATTGGTGAGTGATGAGGATATACTATGTGAATGTTGTTCGGTGCAATTTCACTACTATAGTGCCTTAAATGTTAAAACATATTTTCTTTTATATCTAATTGATCAAATAATCAACAAAATGATTGCTAGATAACAGAGATAACTAATAATATAATATAATATAATATAATATAATATAATATAATATAATATAATATAATATAATATAATATAATATAATATAATATAATATGATTTAATGTGGCTTGGTGTAACTCACCATACTGTACGATAACATACAGTCAGACATGGGAAAATCAGGTCCACAACGTAAATAGCTTGCCACAGTTTGGCTTAAGTCACACGTGCTTTCGCTTAAAAGGTAAGTTAACGAACTCATTTGACTACAAGTTGATTAGAAGTACCTGTGGTGAAAGTCAAACTGTGGCAGGGTTTTAAACATTCTGGACCTGGATTTCCCATCTCTGCACACAGTGCCGTACTAACAGTGCAATCGAGTTACCAACACATCCGTCTCACAGTTAAGGGACCCAAGTTTGATTCCTTCCTGTGTGGAGTTTGCATGTTCTCCCCAAGCCCACGTGTACTCTCTCTGCACACTCCAAAAACATGATGTGATTGGGTGCGTGAATGGTTGTTTGTCGTAGTGTGCCCTGCAGTTGTCTGGCAACCAGTTCTAAGTGACCCCAGCCTACTGCCCCAAGTCATCTGGGATAGGCCCCAGTAAGCATACGAACCTTGTGAAGAGAAGCGGCTAAAGAAAATGAATAATATAAGATCAGATTCTAATTATATTATTATTGATAATATGATAATTCTCTAGTAAGGCATGGGGCAAGCCTAGCAAAACTCCACTCCATCTTTTCCATGCCTCCGCATCTGGCACCGCTCCAGTCCGCTCCCTGAGTACCCAAGCCGCACGCGATTCTGTCAATCGCAGATACTTGATGGCTTTCTTGTGTGCCGTATGTGCCGGGGGTTGAAAAGTTGCCTTTTTTTTTTTTTTTGCTCTCACACAGCATTGCGTGACTACAGCCAGGGATGAAAACACAAAGACATTGTTTTCGGTGATCAGTAACCCCCTTTATAGTAACTGAACAGCATTCCTGACTCACATTCCTGTGCCACCACTGATGTGTGAAGGTTTTCTTTTCTCTCTTAAGGTGTAAAAAAAAAAAAAAGAAAAAAGAAAAAGAGAAGGAGGACTAGACATTTTAATGAAGCTCACGGTATGCATCTACCTAAACTCGACGCACATCAAGGAATAATTATGTTCATGAAAATAAAGACAACCGGGGGAAAATACAGACCTTATCTGAAACTATGCGATGAATGTAAATAACATTCATCAAATCTGTTTATGATCAGCGAAGTAAATATGAATGTGGTTTTATCTTCATCCCAATGTGTGTCTGCAATGACACAAAAATAATCATATTCCGCAAGATTTTCTGCATCTTGAAATACAAGGAAAATGCATGGCTGTAGTTAACCATGACACTAAGGAGCTGAAATTTCATCCAAACGCAATATGTCAAAGTTCAACATGGCATGACCACTTGGTTATCACGCCTGCAGGAGTGTGCGGAAATATTGCAAGAATGATCTGGAGAAAAATGACCTAAAATACTGCACAAAGGGTATGTTATCTATCTTCTAGTGTTGCTAAATACGGATATGATGGAAAATATGATTGCATTTTTTTTTTCTACTTTGGGTTCCAATGTTTAATAAACCCTGATCCAATAGATTCCCCAATTCATCAAATAAAACGGTGGTTTTCAAACCCACACTTTAACTTTTCCAATGTAGAAAATATGAGTGAGGAATGTAGTGTCAAAATGTTGATAACCAAAAAAAGCTGCTCCTGCAATTAATTTTAAACCCCTGCAGCAAGCCCATGTTGATCTTGATTTAGCAACTAAAAAAAAGTTTGTTTTGCCATTCAACCCCTTCAATCCCAAAGACGTATTTACACATCTTTACAGTCCAGATATTCGATCTGAGTTACTAATTTATATATTTTTTCAAACATTATGGTCAAGGATGGTCTCAAAATAGTTTTCCGTATAAATAAATTAATAGACGGATAAATAAATATCTATATATAAGTACAGTAGTTGAAGTGCTGGGGATAGATAGATAGATAGATAGATAGACGGATGGATGGCTGGATGGATAGATGGATGGATGGATGGATGGATGGATGGATGGATGGATGGATGGATGGATGGATAGATAGATAGATAGATAGATAGATAGATAGATAGATAGATAGATAGATAGATAGATAGATAGATAGATAGATAGATAGATAGATAGATAGATAGATAGATAGATAGATAGATAGATAGATAGATAGATAGGTGGATGTTAAAAAAAGACATGCTTGGGATAGAATGTCTTAGGTTCTTGAAAGATATGTGAAAATACGTCTTTGGGATTGAATGATGTATTTTGGACTATAAGGCGGATTTTTTTTCTCACAATCTGAGAATTGTGAGTGATGATGAATAAAAGAGCTCCTCCCATTTTGCTTTGACAGTTGACATTACCGGGTACTCGTAATAAGAGTCACTCAGAAAAGATGATGCCTCCATTTCCTTTAAGTCTTATGAACACAATTTGTCTTCTATACGGATGTCTTTCCAAAGCCAAATCTACTATTAACTGACCTCCACCAACGCGTCAGCTAGTACAATAGCGTCAGTCATATCGTTGGGCCGTGCGCGATCATCATAAGACTGGAGGACATTCATTACTCAGACAGAAAGAGGGCTTCACAGCAAAGCTCTTGTGTTCCAACTGTTTGGATGTGCTCTCCTCTTGTATCTCTTTGACTACCTCCGGCACAAGCACTCCATTCAAGGGCGACGGGAACAAATGTTTCCTTATGTGGCTCCCGCTTCCCAAACTCCGTCAAACGCAAATGCCGTGGAGATGGACAACGAGATATGAAAGAAATGATCACCATAGCGTTTGTGATTTTATGTGTAAGTACAACTAAAATGTTTGATTTACGGTATTATGCTAACAACAAGTAGTTTCTAAATTTGAAATACAAATATTGGCATTTAGACTATTTATTTTCAATTCATTTCATACATTCATTCATTATCAATCTGTATAAGGGAGATAATTTACACTGAGAGGAAAAAAAATCTTCAAAAATGTGTTGGGTCATCAAAGAGTTAGCATGCTACGATTTGATGGTCGAGACAATAGGACAAGTTCATTTATTTTATCACGAAATTACTCAAACAGTAAATGTGTAAACTCACAAACAAAAAACAAAAACAAAAAAAGAAAGAAAACTTGAAAAAATATGATGTATTGTTTTGTTTATTTGTCCATCTGTATGTTAGCAGACTACTTCCTTCAGGCTATCAATAGTGTGCTAACTCATATGTGACCATGGGATAGTAACTTAGTTATTTGACGAATGAAATGCATCCACTGTGACTAAATCAGCAGAGAGAACTCAATTTCCCAATGGAAAAAAAAATAAATCAAATTGCATATTTATGTTTGTCATGCCATGGAATCAAGCTAACTTCCTGATTTACAGAGGACAATGTACCTAAAAGTTGAGCAGTTGGTATTATTATAGTTTCCAGGAAGAAGACAAACTTATGATAATGCAAACTACATAAAAAAAATAAATAAAAAGGGGAGAAAAGTTATTTTCATGTTTCCTTGTCTTGTGTATTAGCAGGCTACATCCTTCAGGCTAGCAATACCCTAAGTCATGTTAGAATAAGGGAAAGTAATTTTCTGGCAAAGGAAAACAAAAAATCCACTGTGACTAAAACAACAGAAAGAATTCAATTTCCCTTACATATGTGAAATTATGCAGAGTATTTCTGTGTTTGTATTTCTTCCTTATTTTTGTTCCCGGGAAAAGACACACTTAACTCATGACGCTAATGAAAATGACAGATGACAAAATGTTTTTCATGTTTCTTTGTCCCTCCCTTTGTTAGCTGGTGACACCATTAAGGCTAGCAATAGCATGCTAATTAATGTAAGAACTTGGGAGTATAAATTAACTTTTTAGTAGAGGATTTCCTCTACTGGATGTATTTAAATCCAGGGTGACTAAAAAAGAAATTCCATTTTGGTTAAATAAATGGAAAACAAATAGTCAAACAGCTTATTTATGTCCCTTTTTCCTGCCATGGAAGCAAGCTAACCAATGCAACATACTTAAAGGTCAGGGTGGTATTATTTTAGTTTCTGGGAGGGGGAACACTTTCCTCATGACTCTTAGAACAACAACAAAATTGGAGGGAAACTAGTTTAAGGATGTATTTGCATTTGTTTGTTTAGAATGCTAGCAGGTTTCCTTCTTGTTAATGGACAGAAATGTATGATATCAAGAATGTACCATTTTCATTTGTGTATTTTTGCTGTTTTCGCGATCCTGCTGCCTCGAACTTAGAGGAGGAAATAATAATCTCTATTAAGCAACAATCAAATCACCTTCTGACTCATGATTAACAGACTCATTTTGAGGCACGCACGCGAGAGGACATTTGTTTGGATAAACACACCCTTCTGGGAGCGGTGTTTACATTTTTGTGGAAATACACTGGAACGTTTCTACAATCTTTTTTTCAGCTGCCCGTACAGCTTTAATTGTTTTTACGTGACCAGGGGTTAGTGTGCAAAAGATTTCCCGCCCTTGGCAATCCACTGTTAGCGTAGCATGCATGCTAGCGTCGGTGTGTGTGTCAGTATCAGGTTGTGTGGGAGTGTGGCTGGGCTATGCGTGACTGGGACAAATACACCTGTCTCTGTGTTCAGGTAGGTGGGGGTGCAAGCAGTCAGGCAGGCAGGGGCCTGTCAAGTGAACAATGCTCTCTATTGTGCGCGCAAAGCTAGATGCAGACGCTCACACGGGAGGAAGCCCCGCGCAGCCGCTGCTGTCGTTTGCAAATTACGTGACACCGGCAAAGTATTTATAGAACGCACATTACGCTGACCGCAAGGCGCCCGCCGGCCAAATCCCGGCAACCCTGCCTTTTACACGCAAACTGCCAATCACACCTTCTGACTGGAACAAAAAGAGGCAAGCGCCATTGTTAAATGAAGGATTAATAATATTAAATTGTTTTTTTAATTTATTTTTTGTAACAGTGAGGCTTCATTTTAATGGCATTTTAATTTGTTTCTTATGATCTGCTAACTGTTCTCGTTAAATGGCAATTTACATATTTACAGTATTTTCCTCACCTTATGGCGCACCATATTCTTTGGTGCAGTTTGAATCTTCGGGTCTACGTCCATACTCAACCCGAACATGGGGTCTACCTTATTAAAAGGTGCATGCTCAACCATAGGGTCAGCAATAAAAGGGAACTACTTCATGTGCTCTGATTGGTTTTCCACTGCCAGCATACATACTGTATGAATTACAAAATCTTCTTTAATTGGTTTAGCGCTGCCAGTGGACATACTGCACATATTACGTGATGTTCTCTGATTTATCGCTACTAGCGTTAATTTACGTCCCTGTGTCAGTGGGAAATGGTCCGACAGTCAGTCTCGCGGAGGGCTTACCAAAGTCTCACAATAACATTTTTACCGATTTTTGGGTTTTTCGGGTTGTAGGGCGCGTTGTTGATTTTTGAGGAATTGAAAAGCTTTCATCTGTGTCCGGTTAACCGCAGAGTTAGTGTTGGTCGACCAAATCAAAAAAGGAAATAAATTAAAAAAAAAAAAAATCAGTTGTCAGTTGTCTTTTGATTTTGTTGTTTTTTTTTAGCGGACTGAATCGACAATTGAATGTAATATCAGAATAACACGGATTGTTTACATCACGAGCCAAAGATTATCAAGTAGACCAAACACAATAACGATGACGTAGACTAGCTGCTAACGTTAGCCCCACCGAAACCATCTATTTTTGAAACGTCAGTTCCTAATCTAGTTGACCGAATTTGAAATTTGAATAACATTTAAATTTCTAAAGCATAAACAATGCATAACTATGCTGTGAAGTTAAGTAATAAAGGGATTAAAATACATTAAAAAAATTCTGTATCTTGTCATGTCTTTAGAGATTTACAATACAATACAGATCAAATAATTCTTACTGTTTTTGGGGCTAAGCCAACCCTCATCTGGATGTGGTGAGAGTTATATAAAAGTAATGCAGTCGTATTATGATGCCTTACATTTCAAATAGAGTAATATTGTAATGTAACCAATTTAAAATGACAGTAAATAATGCATTACAGTTTTGAAGTAACTTGCCCTACATTGGTTATGAGGTCAAGGGTCCCAAATCCCACCACCACCCACTCGGTTGAGAACATCTGCCACAGACTTGAGAGGCGTAACGAAAAACAGGTTCCCGAAAAACACTTGTGGGTTCGCTTTTGTGATCTGTTATCGCTCCACTTTATCGCGAGGAGTTTTGTTTTTGGAACAGATAAGCGATGAGGAGCGGATAAGTGCAGAGGAAGACAACGCAAAATCAGACAAGAAGGTGGCGGTTTGTTAATCCATCGGGTAGGCTTCCTGGCTACTTATTGTGTCGATTCATTGATGTAAAAACAACCACGCTGGGCGTGAATAATTGGATATTTGTCTCACACAGTTGTTAGACACATGCTGGATGTTTTGTTAGAAAGTAAAAAAAACAAAACATCTTTTGTCTTTCACGGTTCCACATGGATTGCATTGTCATCATCATGTTGCTGGGAGATTCACTCGCATCATCACTAGTAAGTGTGTGTTGCGTGTGTGTGACTAACGCAAGGCAGCCTCCATAAAGGTAGTATTGTTAAGTTGCGTGCGAAGCTCATGCTCTGGGCTTTGTGTCCCCGCCCACTCCTGTAAAGCAAGGCCCGTTTTTTTCTCCCTCCTACACCTTCCCCTTTCTTTTTGCTACAGGTAAACATTTGATGTCCGCACGCAATCCCCGCAGAGACTCCACCCCTTGTTCTTTGTTCTGGCTTCTTTTCAGTGTTACTCACACACACACACATATGCACACACACCTCCCCATTCTTTTGGCATTCCTGTCCTCACTGACTCAGCACCTGTTTCCCTGAAGAGGTTTGCGAGGTTCTTGGTAAAATTTGTCGATGCCGCAAAGAGTCGGGATGTGTCAGAATACGTCAATGGGAATTACCGTAATTCCAGAAATGTAACACACACTTTTTTTTTTTTGTAAAATCCAAAAATGAAGGCCAAAATTATGCCTGCGTTTTATAAACGCTGACTTAAAATTTGATTCTTTTTTTCCCACACCATTCGAGGAAGTGTGATCTGTCAGATACATAAGCAGAGTTTTGACGCACGGATGAAATCGACCGTATTCTTACTTAAAATACTGTAATTACTGTAAAGGGATGAGTTAGAGAGTGGACGTCAGGTGGCCATAAGGATAGTGCCTGCTGTAGCCAACAGCAGCTCATGTTAGCTGATGTTATTATGGCATTAGTTTCAAGAAGTGTACAGACTCACCCAACGTCCGAGTCCATCCTTATTCACAGACAAAAACCAAGAGGATCAAGTAAAAATTATGATGTCTCCAGTTGAATTAAGAGTGGCAAGAAGTGTACATGGGTTAGAGAACACGGAAAGGGATTTCCTTTGATTTGTTCATTAATTAAAGGGCTTGGTAAATTGATTTTCACTTATATAGCGCTTTTGGTACTTGCAGTCTTTTGGCATATACAAACGATCATAAACTTGGTGAAACACGGATTCTGCACAACTTAAGCTATTTATGGCAAAATGAATGTCAGCGGCATCGCAATATAAAAAAAAAAAAACTGCTTCAAGCGCATTCACTGTTACATTGACGCTTCATTCACTGACCGTTCACAATGTGGGAAATCTGAAATAGACTTAACTTAGTTTTATAGAAAAATGTTTCTTATATTTGGGAAATCTCATGGAAATTTCATGCAAACTAACAACATTTAATTCAATCTGGTATGGGTCAAAACTGGAATAAAATTGCTCATAGGAAAGCAGATTTTTTTTTTTTTTGAAAGCTGATTTTGTTTGAAATGACAGTAAATTAATTCAGTGCCCTTGACTGCTATAGACGTCACAAATCAATTTTTACTGGGCCGGCAGGAATGATGCATGATGTTTATTATACAATAATAAGAACGGCATTTCAAATATTATATTACTCCTCCAACAGAAAAAAAAAACAAGACATTACCTGAAGAAGTTTGTTTAAACTGCATTATAACTGACACTGCTTTTCACACACTATGTCAACTTATTGTTTTTAGTTTGGGGTTTTTGGCGGGTGTTCTGTTTTATGTGTTAGCAGGTAGCTACTCAATATGGTTAATGTAGCATCTTTGTAGCAAAACTGACCAAGTTTTCCAATCACATATTTTTTAGAACAGCAAACATCAGTCTTTAGTCAATTGCATTATGGGAAACTCCTGAAGATGCTATGAGGTCCTCAAAAACCCCAAATCACACTTTCGGTTCCAAACTGCAAACTAATTGCACTCGTTTTATAAATTTGATTTATTTGATGATTAAAACTAATAGTGACATACTGATTCCAAAATTTTATCCAGAAAAGCATATTTCTAGTGGCAATAAAGAACATCTCCAGCGGTGTGGCAACTTTTTTGTAATGACAAAATTGATACAGTGCAGTTGGTGAGAGGTGTGTCCGGCTCCCAATTGGTCATAGTACCTATTAAGAGGATTAGTGCTAGCTTTTCTCTTAACCTTTCAACCAGGAGCATATCGTTGTATGTTCTATATAATTTGATGTGTAACAATTCCAGCTTAGTGTTTTATTTACATGCAAGCACATTATTTCATATTATTTAGGAAAACAGGGAGCCTACGGCTCTAAAACCTTACGTGAGATTGAAAAAATAAGATCAAGTTCAGATTCCTTACCCAAAATTATGATAAAAACAGCAGTCAGACCCCAAAACAAAAATTGCGTTCCCTGGTGTTATTCATCAATCAAAAATAATTATATAATATAATATATAATATATAATTATATAATTATAATAACTCATTCATTGCCAGCTAGTTTCAGAAAATCCTTGACATTCATTTCTGAAGCAAAACATAAAATAAAGAAGTAGATGGTATTGAATGTCTGAACTGCAACGACATATAATAACGCCTTTGGGAATGAATCGGTTAATTATCGGGTTCATTATACGTTCACCGAATTTGAATTCTTTTGATATTTTGGATATGTCTCCAACTTTGTGGAAACTGATTAATCACTCACGTGGACATACACCCAGTCAATCAGCCTCCTATGCGACAACGCACAGAGTGGCCTTTCTGATTGATTGTTCAACTGTACCGGAGGACAAAACAATCCCGCAAAAGAGATTATTTCAATCCCTACATTGTTGTGTCTCCTGTGACAACTATCGGCCACCATTGGCTTTCATCAGGGGATTTTGGCGGCGTCCGACCAGCCCAATTAGCAGCCCCGCTGAGGTGCTGCATTGTGCAAATACAAACAGTTACTGTACCGGCAAGATCAGCCCTCCCCCCTCACCCCTACAACTGCCCACCAACCCACATGGCCCATGTTAAACGAATATTAGATTTGTTGTGCCTATAACAAGTTACCTATTGTTTTGCTGGCCTTTCTGCTGCTCTGGAAAAGCCATTCAAACAAGATAATCTGTCTGCGTCCCGTCAATGCCGCGCTCTGTTCCACCCGTGCTCGGATGAAACCCCCGAGACAAAGGGGCTGTTTGATTGGGAATACCGAGCCATTGGCGCTGGAACATAAGGCAATGCAAAAGAAATGACCGATGATAGGCGTTATTTAATCTTCCATATTTCCCATGACGCCATTTCTGTGATTGTGTTTCGGTCCATTCGTCTCACCATTGTCTCTTCTGTCATCTGGCAGAGCTCTGCTTGTTGTCACTGGAGGCCAAGGATGTCCTGGATATGAGGTGTGACAGCTGGGTCACGCCAATGAACGAGCTTATTGTCCCTGCTCACGCTGCAAGGTATGCTTGGAGGCACGCCAGCGACCTGCCGTTACAACCAGGAATCATGCGCGCCTTCCAATTCCAACTGCATTTTAAACAACTGCCAATCAAGAGGACTGATATCAAATTTGGCGTACACATTTTAGTGTTTTCACAACTAAGATGGCTTTCGCTTGTGTGATACCGAAAAAAAACGGCTTTTGATGTACAGTAGAGTAGAAAGTGTAACTGTTTGAAAAGGGTTGTGCCCAAGCGGTAAGTTTATTACCCAAAGGAAAGTGGTGTCTACATGCTTGGCGATCCAGACGATCCGGATCAAAAAAGTAAAATACCTGCCATACATTTGGCCTTCTAATCAACATGCAGGTAAACGATCTGGACCGACGAATGATGTGGAACGGTAGGGAAATGTGTCTGTCTTTAGATGAACTGGAAGGTTCTAAATTTGACACTGTCGGATTCAATGAGAGAGACGAAAGACAAAGAACACAAAACTGAGACAGTTTGTCTTTTATAAAAGGAGAAGAGTTTGTCTTGTCAGTATGTCCCCAATTGGTCAGAGACCTTTCTTTGTTGCCCTTTAGGACAACAAAGTGACATAATCATGAAATAATCGAGAGAAATTTGAAAAAATCTGACAGACAGACTTGGCAAGGAGACTACAGATTTCCAGCTTTCAGATCAAGTCTGGACAACTCGCAGGCTACAGTGATGCCCTTACACAAGGTGTCAACCTCCGCTCACGAGAAATGCTCTGGCGTTGGAGTCACGTAAGGAGCACAAAAACGTCCCCGGTTTGATTATAACTTAGACTACTCTTGACTTTTGCCTTGACACCTGGTATCTGTTTTTACAGACTTGGTTTTGAAACTTCAGGGCTCTGAGCTGAAGATTTCCTAGCATCCACCTCCCCTCACAAAAGATGTTCGGGTACTGAATCCATAAAAGAAGCACAAAAACATGCCTGGTTCGATTCCCACTTAGATAACTGAAGAATTGACTTTGACTTTTGATTTGATACCTAAGATCTCTCTGTAGAGACCTGATATGTTTGAATCGCAGGGTTCCAAGACGGAGATTTATTGAGAGCCACTTGCAGAACGAAGGGACCCTTTAAACATGCACGCACCTCCTTTCACAAAAAGTCCTCCAGTGCTGAATCCATGTAGGGAGCATATGATCCCTGGCTTGATTAAAACTTGGACCACTTAGACAATGACTCAGTCGTGTTGAGTTTCAAATCCTGTCCATGTCTGAAAGGGTTTTATTAGCTACTACAATTTTCCTAAAATGGTCCTTTGTCCGATTTCAGTTTTAACACCTGTCAACATCTGTTTCCACAGAGTTGGGAACTGCAGGGTTCTGAGATGGAGATTTACTGAGGACCACTTACAGACTGCAGAGGGTCTGGAGTTGCACATTGTGTGCCTTCAGAGATTACTCGTTTCCCCTAACAACTAGAAACTTGACCTTGGAACTGACATTAGGTCTGGATTGGTTTCAGGCACAGAAAACGTTTTGAAGTACATACCTAACGTATTGTTACCTAAATGGTTCCAGCTGTATAGTTTGGTGGTCTATTTGCCATACGAGACATCTGATTATACTGAATGCTCTGTCTTTTGACTGCCTCCTCGGAAAAATTCTAAGAACGTACAGTTGACACAAGTGTGGCAAGCGTTCTTGGCGGCGTTCTTAAGAGTTCATATCAGGCAGTTGTTGTGTAAACACTCCAAACGGCTAATAACAGGGCTGAGAGCAAAAAACAATTGCTGAGAACAAAGAAGCACTGACAAAACAGAAGCAGATCTGTAAACAATTTTTTTCATTGTTACGGATCGTATTGATCTGTATTTTCTTACTGAAAAGCGTCTCCTGCATGCAATTCATTCAAGTGAAATCATCTAATTAGACTGCTTGGTGTATGAATGGATCATTTGTATTAGAATGCACACATGTAAAACTGCCACCACTTCAAGGGAAATGCTGATGTGAACTCTTACAGCTCAGCGTATGGAGTCGCTTTGGCAGCCTTTGATGTGTGGGAATGGTATGTGGAAGTCCAAGGTTTTTTTTTTGTTTTTTTAATTTTTTTTTTTTTCTTGCAGCCACTGACTCACTCGACCGCAAGCTAGCGTGACAGCAGAGGCAGGTTAGCACACCCTCTCCACCCCCACCGCCACCCCCCGCCCGAGTCTTCCCATCACATTGGAGACGCAGTGAAATCGAGCTAAGTTATTGCATGGCCCGAGGCGCCGGACTTCAAAGCAATCAGACATAAACTTCTCAGTTTGAACGTCATCGTGTTTTTATTAGGAAGAAGTTTTCTAAGATGTAACTAGACAAGGTTTACCTTGTCTTTGGTGGGCAAAGATATACAAAAAATACACCCAAAAATATTATATATATATATATATATATATATATATATATATATATATATATATATATATATATATATATATATATATATATATATATATATATATATATATATATATATATACCATTGGGTGGAATACTCATATCTCCAAAATCATTACTTTTTAGGAGACCCCAAAACTTGGCAAGCCATATAGCATATATATATAGAATCATATAACAAGCAAATTTAAACAATTTTGCCTATAGCTATAGTTTGTAATAGACTGACCAATACTGATCAACAGGAAAATGGGTGGACTTCGCTATAAGGTAAGGATGGAACGACCCTTGATTGAAATCAAACAGGAAACCAGCTGATATGATTTAAAACTGTTATATTTGGTAAATGGATGAAAAGAGAAGACCACTTGGTGAAAACACAAATTTTACAGGGGAGTGAGAAAGAGATGAAAAACTCAGAAGCATGTCGCAGACAGTAAGATGTTCTCGGTTTATTTTTCATGCATTCTCAATGAAAATATATAGTTTTATAGTATATCGGTTTTATAGTAAAATAGTTTTGAAACATGACATGCTGAATAAAACTGAAGACTATGTTGCATTTTTTTTTCTTTTTCTCTAAATGAAGATTCCCAGTGCTATGGAGTTAGAAAAAAATATTTGAAAAAAATAACAAAACGAGATTTAAACTTCGGGTTTTCGAACATATTATTTCTCTACGTACACTCAACTCAAAAAAAAAAGCACAATAAAAAGAAAGTCGGAAATTTACCCAGTGTTACCAATTTGACTGTGCCCATTTATAGTGACAAACTCCTGGGAAATACCACCAAATGAGACTGTAAATGTCAGTAAATTCTAAATTTTAAAAAATGTCAACAATATTTAATGCCAACATTTTCTAACCTTGGAACGATACAAAAATGACTAACCTGACTAAAAATTGGTTGGGTATGAAGAAATGTAATAATGGCTGGTTTGTACTCAACTATAGGTTTGTCACAGCCAAAGATTATATCTTTTTTTTATTTATCATTATTTCTTCACGGACAAGCATAAAGATAGTTTATCTATTAGGTTAAAATTGTATGTCTCTTCCATTCGTTTTCTACTGCTTGACATTTATGGTTTTCACAATGCGTTCTGTCAAATTTCCCGTGGCTCTTTATGATTTTTTTTTTTTTTTTTTTTATTGGGGTCAGCTGTTGAGTTTACCCATTGTTGTATTTTTTTTTCCTAGAACACAAAGTCCAGAGTCTACTGCCAACACACTGAAGATGACGCCAAGGGTTTGTTCACCTACTGAACACCGGTCGGGGCGGATTTCAACAACAGCAAAACCCTTGTTTCGCTGGAGATAAACAACCAATAAAAACACGACGTCACAGTTCTTGCCAATATCTAAACTAGCCTGCCAGAACTATACTGTACTTCAAAACAGGTACTTCCGCTTTTGACAACAGCACACATTTCATAGGAGACAAGTATAGACAAGACAAGAACATATCATTATTTTAATTATTTTTAATGCTTTACTGTAAATGTCTTTCCTAGTTGTTTCATAAGTTGATACTTTGAACAGATACACACATTTGCTTTACATGTGGATTGCCACGTGGTGCCTAATACAATACACCACATTGGACTATATACTGCAGGACTCGAGTCACGAGAAAAAAGTTGCGACGTATTGTCTGAATTTTTCAGTACGTTTTTAAGCATCAGCTAGCAAAAGTGTCTTGTAAAACGTTGATTTTCTTTTTCGACCGATTGATATTGGCAAAACAAAGATGCTAATTAGTGAGTGCCGACGACTGTATGCTATTTTAAAATTATAGGCATTTGTTTGATAACTTATAAAGGTTGACTATCTCGTACACTTGCCGTCAGCAGCTTTTTTCCGCAACTCATGGAGCCTTCTATGGGTTATGAGAAGCGAAATCAAGCCTGCCAAATAGCTGACTTCATTGTTTCCTAAATGGAAATTTGTGACCCTAGATGACATAAATCTGCGCATCCAAGTGTGTAAGTATTAGCTGAGGTGTCGCATTGCCCCGAGGGTGACTGCGACATGACACACAAGCGAAGTTCTGTAAACAACAAAAGCTCCTCCCTCGGTAGTCTTGTCTCTGAGATTAATGACAGCTCGTCACGACACGGCGAAATTCAGGGATAGAATTTATGGAGGAAATGGAGAAAGGAACAAGATAAGGATGAAATGTAGCATAGCATGGAAATGCTAGTGGAGTGGCTAGCTTAAACGGATGGATGGATGGATGGATGGATGGATGGATGGATGGATGGATGGATGGATAGATAGATAGATAGATAGATAGATAGATAGATAGATAGATAGATAGATAGATAGATAGATAGATAGATAGATAGATAGATAGATAGATAGATAGATAGATAGATAGATAGATAGATAGATAGATAACTTTAACTATCAGTACACCTGCACAAGTAAAGTACAAGGCAATGAAATTTTGACTTAACAAAGATGAATTGTTCAAGAAACATACAATACAATAAACTAACAGGGGGATACAGATGGGAAGGGTTGTCGGGGGTCTCCAAGATCTTAGATATACAGTACTATAGATGCTATAGCTAGAAAGATAGCAAGTTAGAGAGAGATACTATAAATGTTTTTTTTTGTAGAAGTCTGATACGCATAAAAGTAGAGCTGTAAAAATTAATCAATGAATCACTACTAATCGATTATCTAATTAATGGACTACAATTGCAATAATTAAGGATTCATTGATATCCATAGCTTAAGTTCAACATATCAAAACCTAATGCAGTAATTATTCAGATTTCTGTAGCCTAGTCCTTCATGAAAGTTGTTTATCTTTTGTGTGATCAAAATAAGACGTGATATTACTTTTGTAAAAATTTGGTCACGATTCACCGTTGGAGTAATCGATAGAATATTCTATATTCAAGTGACAGCCCATACATAAAAGCATTCATTTTCATAAAAGTATACATACAGTAACTTTCACAGAAACGTACCACACTTGTATTCAAGTATTTTGAATTTGAATATTGGAGATGTATGGTCATAATTATGACAGTTGCCTAACTGAACGCAGGGAGGGGGGACTTTATAAAAGTTGCACCTGGATAAAAAGTTATAATGTAAAAAGTAGACATTCAGGCTACCTTTCAGCACCACTTTAATGAACTGGCACAGTGCGTAGCACATCTGCGTTGCTTCTCAACATATCTTTCTGCAGAGGTGGAGACATTATTATCTCAACATCCGTTTTGAGCCAAATATCCTACATGTACTCCAGTCCCGAGACACGATCTTAGCCAAACACCTGCTGCTCGTTGCAACAGTGGGGGTCATAAGGGAAGGTTTGGGAGGAAAATGGAGGGGCGCTTGTTTTGGCACAACACTGCACTTGTGTAGCCTGGGGAATACGTCGAGGTGGAGAACTGGTTTAAAGTGAATAAATATTATTCTTTCGCAGAACTGCTTTGAAAAGGCAACGTTGAGCATATGTTAAAGCAGCTATAAAAGCTAAGAAATCACTCACAGATATGGAGCCAAGGTTTCCGAGCCCACCCCTCCACTGTATACCGGATACCCACAAGCCCCATAAAAATGAGCAGGGAGCAATTTGGGGAATAATGCTGTTAAAATCTGTCATAGATACTAAAATTATAGCTGTGCACCTGGTTGGTTTTTCACTTGATGGAATTGAAGTTTTATTATCTGGCAAGGATTTGTCAAAATTATAGCTTATAAAGGGTTAACAGTGCAAATGATAACAGTGCAATAACAAAAAACCTTAAAAACGGATTTGAACTCCAAACTTTTGTTCTTTTTTAGCAACAAGTGTACCAAAATGTAAAAACTACAGAAAACTGATTCTGGACTTTTTTTTTTAAAACAACATCTGTAATTGTTGTGTTTGCCTAAACATATTAGTGTCCATGCTAGAGGCTTGTATCGATGGTCAGGCGATTTTGTTATTCTTGTTGGAGCAGTGGTGAGAAATGAATCAGTTTCTGCGAAACTACCACCTACCATAGTTCTAAATATGGTAGTGATGTAATGCTTTGCTTCTCTGCTTTCAGAGTCCGTTGGAATTTTGTTGCTGGCGCAAACTAATAGGTGTTATGATGTTTTAAAAAAAACAAGCGACATTTGTTGTTTCCTGCCCCTGTACTTTTTAAACCTTGTTTTATGGGATTTGGTTAAGTGTTGTGGTTTTGGTTAACAACAGCATTAGAATGGATCAACAGTTACTGTTGATTATTTCAACCATTATAATTACAGTGTTTTTGTTCCTCGCAGGAACGTAGATGATTAGCACACTGCGAAAGTGGTTAGCGTGTTTGTCTCGAAGTCAGAAAATTTTGATTCGATGCACCATTGGAACGTTTCTCTTAGGTTAGCACGTTTGAGATTTTCTTTTTGAGGTATTCTGTCTCAAAAGGTTTCTTGGTTGATTGATTTTTGTGGGTGTGAATCGTTGTCTTTCTTTAGGGGGTCTGCAAACAGTCCGGGGTGTACTCCATTTCTAATCTGAAGTCAGACAAACCTTTTAGAGCAAACAAGATTTACGTCAACTATATGATAATTTCCTGGCATACCTAACACCTTGGCCAAATCAATACTAGAGAAAGGACTAGCGGATCTCTAATAAGTTACAAGACCTTTTCTCAGAAAAGGGCAAAGGGGTGAACCAACTCCATATTTTGTCCCAAAGGCAGCAGTGCTGGGTTGCGGCTCACAGAGAGGCCAGTGTTTGCGGCAGAGGAACGGGGATGGACGATGCACAAAGAGACCTTTGGTTCGGCCACGACACAGCGGGAATGCAATAGTCGTTTCGTGGGAAGAGGCGAGTAAGCACCAGACACATCTCTCTTCCTCCTGCTCTCAAAGAAAAGGAGATGGCGAGACCAACAAAGCACCGACATGCAACAAGCCCATGAATCACTGGAGGCATTATGTCCACCCAACACATGCTCTATTGATGAATCAAGCAAGTGCTGATTTTCAGGAAAATCCAAAATCAATCATTATTATCTGTCACTTTGGCAGATGCCAGCAGTCCAACGGAAAAATTATTAACCCTGGTCTGAGTCCATGATTGGTCAAAACAGATTGAGATACAGTTCTTAAAATTCAAGTCCTAGTTACTGTATTTGTTGTTGCAACGATTTGAATTACAGCAGACATTATGCCTTTGAATGATCAAGGATACATGAAATGTATGAAACTGATTGGGTCAATGAAAAACATGTTGCAATTTGGTGGGGATTTGGGCAAATTCGGGATTTGACCAACCCATATCTGGTCTCAAGGGGAAAAGATTTGAGCCATCTTGCAGATATACGATGAAAGTATTCAGATCAGCTTCTATCAACGCTGGTTTTAGGACTTAACTTCTGGAATTTGAATGACAATTTTGTCGCCCATCTTTGGGTACTCTCAAAGACGAGGGAGAATTGGTTACTATCCCCTACCCCGACACTTTTGTCAATATCAACAGACAGTTAAGCCTTGGTGGAGTCAGTGCTACGGTAGGAAGTGTTGTACTCAAGACCACACCAAACATGACCAAGACATAATCAAGACTAGGGAGTATCAAGACCGAGATGAAGTGAAGCCTTTTAAATGTCGACACAGAGCAAGATCAAGACTTTTGGAGATTGAGTACATGACAATATCAAGTCAGCATATATCAGAGAAATCATGCACAAAACAAAAACAAAATGACTAGTCGCGTCTTTTTTAGTAGTAGTGATTTTGACTGGTTTTTATCAAAAATCCAAAGGCCATCCTGTCGGAGACAAGCCAAGCCTGACCTTCAATTCCAGGATGAGACTGTCACCCCTAAAAAGAAGTCTTGAGATAAGTGTCGAGTTAAAGAAAGATCTTGAGAACTATAACACCACCGGCAAGTCATCTAAAATGTCTCCTCAAGCCCCCCGCTCAAGAACATAGACCTTGAACATTTTACCTCCAAATTGACACTCCTGTGACTTCTATCCTTCATCGTGTCAGGCCACTAGCGGAAGGTTACACCCGCATTGTCTTTGGCCCCCTGCAGACCCCTTCACCTAAAACCTCCGGGACCCTTGGACATCCCGTGACCTCCCCCTCTGAACTTCCCCGCCCTCCCCGTGCCCTCGCTGGCACCTCTGCCCCGCGGCCCGGCCTCATTCATCTCGCCACCCCTCTTCGGCCAGACGAGCTGAAGGCGCTCTTTGTACGCAATCCCTGGGAGATATTAACCCCCTGTCTCTGCGCTCCTGCCACACAAAGAAAGCACTTACTAACCGCTAAAGCCTTAACAAACAGCGCCTTTCAAATGAACCCTGCTCCGTGCATTGCGGAGGAAAAGGGGGGAGAGTTGGTGGCGGACGGGTCCGAGAGAGGAAACCCATAACATTTAGCTTGTTTTTCTAGATTATAGAGAACCTTGTAGTACTTGCTGTACTTGAATCTGATTAAGACGGCTTCCTATTAGCTTCCTGTTTGAAGGTGCTAGAGTGGCGTTAGGGGAGTTTTGCATCAAACATTTTGGCAAGCAGCCCAAATAGCAATGGATTTAAAAGTCCAGACAGATTTGTGAGTTCAGCGAACACCTGTGAAGGCAACGCGTTATCATCTGTGATGTATTCCGACAGTGAGTGGGTGAACAGCAGGTCAGCAACCTCAGAGCCTGAGGAGTGAAAGTGCTGCCAGCTTCCGCGAAACTAAGAAGTCAAAAGCAACATTTGCTCAACGATTTTCTGGGAAAAGTGCTGAATGGAAAAGAAAATGTTTGGACAAAATGTGGAATGTGTTTCACTTCTGACAGCGGATTAAGAGTCAAACAAGAGGCAATAAAAATAACAAGGGATAGCGGTTAAGACTTTACAGCCATTGTTAAAATGAGGCATAGGGTGTTTAGCCTGCACAATTTGACACTGGAGGCGCTTTGAATTTCTTTATGGAAGCTACTACACTGATTGTGCGTTTTCATAGATACATGAGGTTGTATGATTCGGATCATGAAATGTACCTTGATTTAGAGACAAATGCAATTTCAGTGGCCCCCCCCGGTTTACGAGATTAATCCGTTCCGCGGTTGGAATCATAACGCGAATTTGCTGTCTGGCGGGCAATCCAAACCTATGTTAATTGACTAATGCGTGTAAAACCCCAGGTAAGAACATAAAAATTGTATAAACATATTAAAAATTGGTATCAAAATAGTATCGTAAGTGCAACTTAAATATAATATACATGCATACAATTAAATAACATCGAAATAAAAAATGTATAAAGGATTTATTTACCTTTGAGTGACGCTTGTTACGGCCATATTCCATAGTAAGGGTAGCCTGGACTTGGCTTGCTTAGCTTTTTCGTAGTCTTGATTATCTCCAGATTCGTTTCCATATATCATCTTCTTACTTCTCTCTTTAACATCACTAGGAATCTTGGGACTAATGGATAACCAATTCAAGTTTGAATTAAGCACTAAAGTGCATCGTAAATACGATAAAAAGCACTCTCACACGAGTTCAAGTCTTTATGCAGACATCTTTGTGACCCCGTCCGTCGACCAATAGCAGACCAGCATCTTCGTGACCTCATCACAATGACCATTTATAGACTAGTATCTTAGCGAGTCGAGACGCCGATCAACAGCAGACCAGCATTGTAGTGATGCGTTGCAGCGGAGGCAGTTTGATGCCAAAAGAAAATAAGAGCAATTACCTAAAAACAGCCTCAAGACCGAGGCAAAACAACAAACACTACCAAGCCCACAGGTCATGACAGTTGTCGATGTTAATTGTAAAGTGGGATAATTGCCTTAAAAGGGGACGAAAAAAACGATTCCACATCATAATGTGAAAAAAAACATAAGCCAGAGATGCCGTAACCTGGGGGTCCACTGTACTGTTTTTTTCAGACTATAAATCACATTTTTTTCATAGGTTGTGAATTGTGGTACGTGACATTAGTGAAACAGAGCATGAAGATTTCATTGGACAAACGCGTTAGCTTGTTTTTTTTATGCTAGTAATAACTTATGTTAATATACCAAACATGTTCTCAGTTTCAGCCCATTACTTTCTATTTTTACTTTAAAGCGCCTTTCAACATGAAACGTCAGTTTTTGATGTTGGATTTGATCAAATAAATTTCCCACCAAAAAATACGGCGTTTGCTCTAGTGCGGCTTATTTTGTATTTTTCATCTTTACTATGCATTTTTTGGCTGGTGCGACTAATGGTCCAGAAATTACGGGAGGTGGATTGCAATTGATGTGGCATGCTTTGACTCATGAGCACTCTGTTTTCATAGGCACATGAAACATGATGCAGTGGGTGTTTTAGAAAATGAATTATTCCTTACCATAGAAACAGTAGATAGCTTGGTTCAGATAATATGCGGTTCCTTTCTACAGGACAAATGGCATATGATGCGGTATGCTTTGGATTATTGGCTGTATATTTCTAAAGATTCTTAGAGCAGCTAATAAGATAAATGACAAACGATGAAGTGCACTTTGGATTAGAGAGGGGGAGTGACGACTCCAACTTGTACCTGGATAAGACTTGTCCTTTAAAGACTCGAGACTTGACTCAGACGCTTCTTTTGGGATTCATGAAAAATACGAGCGTTCCTGGTGTGGCTTGCTCTCATTTTCTATACCATCATGGCTGAATAGGGTTGCCTGAAGTAATGTTTTGTAATGTTACCCAATTTATCGGAAGGTACCACCTTAAGTAATAAAAAAAGGAAAGGGGTAATAAACACCTTGAATAAAGATCTACTTGAGTACTGTCAGTAATAAATAACTACGACTGAAACTGGTTTCAGTTGTCACGTAGTTTTTGGTATTCTGAGCTGACTTGTGGTCAGGGACTTGGACATGACTTGGACTCATGGTTTGGGACTTGAGATTTAACTTGGACATGGAACTTAAAGACTTGGACTTGTAGATCAAAGACTTGAGTCATGACATGCTTAATAAACATTTCCTTGATGTGGTATGCTTTGGATCGTGAGCTATAGCTTTCACGACCAATAACAGTGTATATGTAGAGGGATGATGATAAGCAAACATGCTTAGGATTGTCCAGGCTTGTTAAAGGTCTTCTTGAGTGGACAGATTTGCGTAACCGGGACAAAAAAGGGGATGGGGCAAGCGTTTTGTCAATAACGTGACTTAAACGGATGTTCTTGCACAACAACGACTTGATTCACGCTCAGCGGCCACTAATGGAAAACAAACTGACGTCGACTTAAGGCAGACAAGATTGCCGAGTAAACAATCCCGCTGTCTCGTCTCGAACACATCCTTCCATTCGTCCAAGCACAGGGTTTCGCGAGCTTCAAAATGAGACCGAGGGGTTGGGGGTGGGGGTGGGGGGTAACCGCACTCCGAGTTGCTGGAAACGTCTTCCCACATCTGATTTTTCCGTCGATGAATAAGGCTTTGTCTGCCGAGGAATGAGATCCATATCTCCCATTTGGCATCTCTGTGTCGTCACTAATCACAAGCAGATGAGCTGACAAGTTGTGCTCTGCACTCCTTGTGCGCGTATGTGTGTCTTTGAATGTTAAGTTTTGTTGTTTTTAAATCAACTGCTGGGGTTATACTCTGACGGCAAAAATCCACACCGACATTTGCACGAACCTATGAAACACATAAAACCCAAGAATTTTTCCTGAACAAAAGACTACAAAATGTCTAAGATACTTTAGTGTTGCAACCGTGCTCCTTCAGCACGAAAAAGTGACACTCAAGGTTTTTGCAATTGAGGACACTTATCTATCATTTTGTTTTCTGATGGAACCTCGCAAATGCTCAGCTTAACGCTTAAACTTTGTGCAGTATTTTGTCCAATCCTTTGATATTTACTACAAAGGCATTTCAACTGAAAGAGAAAGCAATGAAAGTAGACACTAGGGAGCTGAAATTTCACCGAGATGTGTACATGTCAAATTTCAACATGGCACAACCAGTTTGTTATCACACTACCAGGAGTGTGCCATGCCTTGGCTCAAATAGGAAAATAAGAGAATGATGTTAAAAAAAAAATCCCAAATATGGTCCAAATATTTAATAGGGATTAAAGCAAAATGGCCGACTTCCTCTGGCTTTTTTCCCATGTTTGTAATGTGCTTCAAGCTTCTTTTTTCAAAGTGAAACTGGCTATGAGAGTTGAAAGTTATGAAATGAGTATGCTGCTCGTAAAATATTGCGAGCTTGACCAGGATAAAAGCATCAAACTATGGACTTGGACTAGGGGTAAGTGAAATTTTCACAAATTTTTAACAAAATCTCTGTAGGTATGGACATATCAAATTTAATGTTTACAGAGTGGAAAAATTGAATATGCTCCACTGTTGCATTCGTAAATACTCGGCCAAACCACAAACATGTTCTGTCACATACAGGGAATTTTGCAACAAAGTAAACATGTTTGACTATCTCTATTTTAATTGGCAGGACTCCCAGTCAATGTTTTTGTTTACTTTATAATCTTTTGTGCCTGGTAGAGGTTACACAACTTCTTTGTGTGGCCAATCAATTTATTTATTTTTGCGCTTTGGTTTTCGTGGCACAGATCATTGGTATAAAATGCAGAAACGTAAGGAAAATTTTGCACGAAAATGGCAAAGTAATATTACAGTTCCAATTATCGTATTTTCCGGGCTATAAGCCGCACCAGTATATAAGCTGTAGCAGCAAAATATGAGCAGAAAAATGATTTTTGTCATGGATAAGCCGGAATGGACTATAAGCCGCAGGTAATAAAATGAGATATTTCTGCAAAAAGATGGTACATGGAAGTAATTTATTTTTTTTTGTTATTTGATTTTTTGTGTCTGCCAAAAGCAACATCCTCTCTTTAGCAGACTGAACATGCCTGCATGTTCCCAACATATTTAAAAAATGGATGGATGGATGTTTTCAACACTAACAGAATACTGTTCGTTAAATAGCAGCAAAATCAAAATTACACACGATTGCTTGCTGGTGGCTAGCAAAAAACAAACAAAACAAACAAAAACAACAACAGGAGATAAGCCACAATGGACTATGAGCCACAGGCTAAAATCATGTGGAAAAATTTGCGTCTTATAGTTCGAAAAATAAGGAACAATAGCTGCCTGAATATTTACAGTATACACAGTCGAATTCTATACACACATCTGCATCTTTGTACAAACAAAAATTTTCCCTGAAAAACGCTCTAAATGTGAAATAACAAACAGAGATGAGACACCAATTTTAGGTCTTCTGTTTGCATTGCCTTTGAATAAACATAGCCACAGTTTGAAATTCATTAAGTCCGGAAAAAATTTGGCAGCACTGTTGTCTTATTGTTAATCCAAAAATGGCTGATTAGGGCGGTATATGGCTTAAAACATATTTCCTAGGTGGAACATCATTGAAAACATTTTGAGAAAAAAATGCTCAAATGTTTAGATTTGTAGTTCAACAACATTTGTTAAACCTCCCTCGTTTTGGGGAGATGATTCTACAACATCAAGGGGTAAAAAGACCACAGACGTCTTTGTATTCTTGGGATGACAACCTCCTGGAATGCGCTGCAATAATAGCCCGCGTGATTTTTCATTCCATGTCAATCATTTAGTTGCTGCTCATTGTTGTGAGTTGGTAGTTAAATTGCTGGATGACCCCAGCAGAGCCTGGGCAGCAGAGAAGGCGAGGCTCTAAAAAGCTTAACAAAACACACGCCTTGTCGAGGTCACCTGCAAAACAGCAGGGTAGGTGTTTTCTGACTCCTTGCCAAATAGTTTGCGACTTGACTAAGAAAAGCAAGAGAAATAACCACTGGCGTCAGCTTGCACAGCCCCCCTCGCCATTTTTAGATTTTTTGGACTCCGCACCGGATTATAAGGTGCAGTCTCAAGGAACGGGCACATCCTTGGGAAATTTCCCGATATAAGGCGCACCGGGTTATAAGGCAAACCGAATTATAACGCACGAGGAAAAAAAACACAAGTGAAACTTTATTCAACTGAATTGCTACACCTGATTATGAAGTGCAGTCAATTTTTGATGAGATCAAAGCAGTTGAAGTGCTCCTTATAGTCCGAAAGATACGATACGTCAGAAAGACAAGCTGACGGACATGCGGCCGACCCCGAGCCGCGATGTTGAAAGCCAACGGCTTTCGATCGGTGGGGCCTTCATAAAACTTTGCGATGTTTCTCAAACCACGTCGTTCCCAAACTTCTCACGGGCCACATTCATTCGGTACAAAGGATCTCTGTTCTGCTCCGGCCTCCCTCAGTAGATCCCTTTGTGAACATAGGGCAGCAAGTCCTCCGCACTGGAATGCCCCGTTCTCAGGGTGAGGAGGTAAAACTCACAAAGGGGAGGGGGACGCAAAAACGAGTCCGCACTCCCTCTTATTTTTCCAAAGACGCTTATAATTAGAGGTAAGCAGAAGTCAAAGCCAGGTCACCGCGCTTCCATCCCGGAGAACGTCTCCCTCAATTAAGCGCGGCGGCCTGCGCCCGTCGTTGGGGTTAACCGCTGCCATGATGTTCAATTACTTTGCGATTTCCACGGACATGAATAGAATTCGAGACGGGAGGGAGCGCCCGGAAATGGACGGGCCTCGGCAAAGCGGGAAGGAGCTTCAGGCAACCTCTTCACCGCTCGACTTTATAAGGAGGGATGAATATCGCTCTTTGTGCCGAGCAGACTTTGGACTTCTATGTGTGTTTAAAAAAAAAAAAAAAAAAAGGAATTCTTGGCGGCCGAGGCTCAGGTCCTACAGATGTCTGGACTGCACCGCTTGGGCACGGCCTCCAAAGGCAGCAAGCAGCTGTTGTCGGAGGGAGACAGGCTGCCCCAGGGAGAGACTGGGAGGGGGCCAACGGACCCAAAAAAAAAAAAAAGAAACAACAAGAAAGAGCCTCTTTCACTCTCTGGTATGTCCTTCTGGATCCCTAAACAATGTGTCCTTTGAGGACGTAGAAGAATAACATTTAGATTGAAAGTTTTCTCATACTGGGAAGTTTGGGTCATTTGCCTCGTGAAGGGTCGATGCCGAGGTTAGCTTCACGGCCGCAGTTAGGACTGAAGCACAAGCGGATCCGGCGGAGAAACCTCGGAAACAGAAACATCTAATTATTATCTTTAATTTTATCCTGATTCAGTGCTGCTGGGAGCTGGAGACTGTCCTACTTGACCATTAGCTCGTCATTCACAGAGCGCATTTAGAAGTCGGGCAAGTGAAATACAACTGAAGTGCACATAACTAACTAAAAACATTAATTCACATCATAAAACTGACAGAGAAAATACTAAAATGTGCAAAGGCTTCATCTCAAATCTTGAAAATGCACAATTGTGAATTAAAAGTCATTTCAAATTGTCAAACATCATCCACATCATAAAGCTGAGAAAATATCAAGAAATGCAAAGCTGTTATTTTGCACCAAGAGTGCCTATTTTAAAAAATGTGTATTTTTGAAAATGCCGAGCTAGTACTGAAAATTATTCCAGTTCATACAGCATCAGCCACATCATAAAACTGACAGCGAAAATACCAAAATGTGCAAAAGCTTCATCTCAAACCTTGAAAATGCACAATTGTGAATTAAAAGTCATTTCAGATCATCAAGCATCATCCACATAGTAAAAGCTGAGAAAATATCAAGAAATGCAAAGCTGTTATTTTGCACCAAAAGTGCCTATTTAAAAAAGGTGTATTTTTGAAAATGCCAAGCTAGTACTGAAAATGATTCCAGTTCATACAGCACCAGTCACATCATAAAACTGACAGAGAAAATACCGAAATATACAAAGGATTCATCTTGGCAAGATGTGCCTCCTGAAGACTCTCAAATCTTGAAAATGCACAATTGTGAATTAAAAGTCATTTCAGATCATCAAGCATCATCCACATCATAAAGTTGAGAAAATATCAAGAAAGCTGGTATCTGCACCAAACGTGCCTACAGTAGAGAATCTTTGTTCTTGAAAATGCCCAGCTAGAATTGAAATTCATTCCAGGTCATAAAGCATCATGCACATCATAAAATTGACCGGGAAAATACCAGCATGTGCAAAGTTGTTCTCTTAGCATAAGACCCCTACATTGAAAAATCTATAGTTTTAAAAATGCCCAACTAGAACTGAAAATCTATCCAAATTCATAGAGCATCATCCACATTATAAAACTGACTGAGAAAATACCAATATGTGCAAAGTTGTTATCTTGGTAAAAGGTGGCTTCTTTGGAGCATCTAAAACCTCAAAAATGCTTAGCTGTAACCGAAAATCAATCCTGGTCGTAAAGCATCATCCTCATCATAAAGATGGACATATATACGTATAATGTATCTTACCAGACTTAAGTAAAAATTAATAATGTAGGGCACTGTAGAATAAGCCACTATTTGGAAATGTAATTCTGTGATTCTTTGCACAACATTAGAGGGTGCCATTCTGCACTTACAGAATCACTGCGCTTCCACATCAGCGACTCAGACATTAAACATCTTGATTGGTTTCTACTAGACCGGTTCATTAGTCTTATAAAACCTTGCTGAATGTTCTATCAAAGCGTAGGCCTTGAGCTAAATGGCTCGATGATGCCACCAACCCAGACAGTTTATAACCCAGACAGAACCCGTGGGGGAAATGAATGAATTCTGATTCATTATTAATAACTTAAAGGCAGTGTTTTGACTGAAAGGCATTTCAAATGTGAACAATGTCCAAAAGAACAGGACAGCTCAGTCATAGTAGAGAAAAAATGGGTGGCACAGGAAGTGTTTGTCCAGAGATTGATTAAAGAAGTCATACACACATCTCAACGCACATTCGGTTGTATTTAACTTTAAAGTACAATACATTCTTCAACCTTGGAATTATTTGTTGCACACTTTGTACAAAGAACATTTTTATCATATTTAAGTGAAATGGTATTGTTGCCTGCCTTAGTTTTGATGAACACTTCCTTCAGATCTTATTAGTACCAGCCAAAAGTTTAGAAACACCTTCAATTCAAGCTAGTAATTCTTGAAAGTCCAATGCTGAGAAAAGAAAACCATCTCATGTCATAAAGCATCACCCATATAATAAAGCTGAATGAGAATACTGTATATCAAGATGTGCAAAGCTGTGATGTGGTCAAAATGTGCATACAATGAATAATCTCAAGTATTGAAGATGAACAATTGTGAACAAGTAGTCATTTCAGGTCATAAGGCATTATCCACATTAAAAAAAAAAAACAAGAAGTGCAAAGGTGTTATCAGGACAAAGTGTGGCAACGTTGAAGTTGAATAATGTATATTCTTGAAAATCTACAGCTGTGAGCTGAGAGTCATTCAAGATTGCGAGGCACCATTCACTTAGTAAAATAATGGAGAAAAACTCAAGATGTGCATGGCTGTTATCTTGGCAAAAGATGTCTATATTGGAGAATCTAAAATCTTGAAAATCCAAGATGGTAACTAAAAATAATTTAAAGTCTTAAAAACATCTTAGAAACATCATAAAATTGAGGGTGAATGTTCCAAGATGTGCAAAACTTTTATCATTCTTCACACCAGGCACAAAATGTGCCTGGTGTGAAGAATGTCAAATTTTGAAAATGCACAGCTTTGAATTGAAAATCCTTTTAGATCAATAAACATCGTCCACATCAACAACACATCAACTAAGCTGTGCAAAGCTGTTATCTATATTCTTGAAAACCAACAGACGTGTACTGACAGTAATTCTAGTTCATAAAGCATCATCCACATCATAGAGCTGACTCGGTAAATACAAAGATATTCAAAGCTGACATCTTTGCCGTACGACCCTACATTGAAGGCTCTAAAATCTTGAAAATGCACAACAGTAACTGAACATAATTTCTTAGTCATAAAGGATCATTCACATCATAAAACTGACAAAGATGTGCAAAGCATTAATCTTGGCAAAAAAAACACATATATATATATATATATATATATATATATATATATATATATATATATATATATATATATATATATATATATATATATATATATATATATATATATATATATATATAGTCAATATTCCCTGTATTGTGTCTATAAAAACAGGGTCTGAAAGTGGATGCAAAACGCAAAAGAGCAGGGAAGAAAGGGGTGAGGCCTGGAAAGAAAATCTGAGAGACAACAGGAGCGCTGAAAACATGGAAAAGTGGCAACAGGCTGGACCGCAAACAGCCTGGTGTGCCCGGAGAATTCATAAACACACGATGGGGTTTCTTAGGATGTCTGCTTATCCCATGAATGGATTGTTTGTCAGCCGCCGAGACAATGTGGGAAGCAACGGACGAGGCAGAGACAGTAAAATCTATTCACATAGAGGGGGGAAAAAAAAGTAGGGGGGGGGGGGGTGAGTTACAGTTAGGCCCTGTCTAAGTGCTCCCTTCTGGCTTGCAGCACATTAGATCAATTTGGTCACATTGAGCGTGCCGCTTGATGGATGTGAGAAGGACGCGGCCAACGCGGCAATAGAGACACTTCAGTTGCCGGGTAACCAATCCTGACTGGTTATGATTGATTTTCAAATTGTAAAGAAAAAACAAGTGCAAGTCCTCCCCTTTTCACTCAGCGAAAAACAAAAAAAAAACCAAACAAACAAAAAAAAACAGACAATGCACACAGATATTAATCAAAACTCTATTGCTGACTAAAACAGCAGCACCTAAATCGTCGCTACAGTAAACAAAAGTCCATGCTATGAATTCAATATAAAACTCAAATTTGAAAAGACAGACATTAACTGTACACTGTTTTTTTTTTTTATATGTTAAGTTATGGGTGTTAAAAATAGCCAGTCTATCATTATTTTAGTATCAGTCCTGTATTGAAACAAAAAAAAATTACAGTACAATCAGAGTATTAAAGTTTTTGCTCAGTCCCGTTACTTTATAATTACTTTAATGCTATTTATTCATTTTGAAAATACTGCTGCTTTTTTTGGGATAATTTACTGAACAGAGTTGCCATGCTTAGCGTTGTTTAACGTTGCCCAATCATACCTGCAGTAACCAAAATCCACAAATTAGAGATTGAAAGGAGGGATGAATATTGCTCTTTATGCAATATGTGTTTTTTTTAAGTTTGTTTCTTTTGTCAAAACAATTGATTAAATGGATATATATTTTTGTCTGCTCTGATTTAGAATAAGTAAAAAAAAAAAATATATATATATATATATATATATATATATATATGTATATATATATATATATATATATATATATATATATATATATATATATATATATATATATATATAATATAATGTAAGCAAATGCTAGCAATTACACATTGTTTGTATCAAATATTTATTTTAACTGCTACACCAAGAATTTGGGTCAAAGGTTATGAGGCAAATTAAGTTTTTTTTCACACATCAAATGCTGTCCACCATCAGACATTTTTAGTACATTTTTAAATAGTAATTTGAGCCATTTCAAAGTGTATTTTTACGACATGGAGCGGGCCGCAAAAATGTGTGTGGCGGGCCGCATATGGCCCCCAAACTGCAGTTTGGACACTTCTGCTTTGTGCATTTGCTAATTTAATGCTCATGTCACACTCAGTTCTGGTACACAAATGATAAGTTTCCGTTTTTGAATAAATCATTGTATTGTCAACAGTTTGGATTTAAAATCTATCTTTGTTCAATAAAAGTTGAAAAAAACTGCGGTAGACTACAAGTTCCCTCTTCCTTAGTGGTTCAATGTTTTTTTTTTTTCCTATGGTTCAATTGCACTTAGCAATGTTAAGTGTGATGCTTGGCCAGATGGCTCTATGCCTTCCCAATACAAGTTAAAATGTGGCTACTTGCATAAATTGACACCATTTGTTGGGCTCTCAATGAAGATGGAATGAGGATAGCAGACGAGGAGGGAAAATAGGCACCGCCCCCGTAACCTTATGTGGTCTGACCACACGATCCAGGAATGCGTCAGTATAAACGAGCCGGTTTCTTTGGCACAAGATCGGCCGTGTGACTGGCTTTAGACGACCGCTACGACAAAGACTCCTTTCTTGTTGCCTTTACTAACGACAACGCCATGTGGGACCGCACGCAAGTATCACAAACACAAGCAACAATTGTTACTGATGTCCACAGTCATGAGTGTGGATGCTACCACCTGATAAACATTTATACATATATAATTATTGTCCATATTCTGTTTTTTTTTTTTTTTGTCAAATTATATGCATTTGGTTACACTCATTCCATTGTTGTAGTTTTAGGTTAATTTTTATCCAATCAGAATACAGCTAACTTGTGTTGCTAGGCTGTATGATATTTGCCCAAGGCCTTCAGAATCAACAGTGCTGGCGTCTGTGCACTGGAAGTGAATGGGCACATATAGTTAATAGAAAGATGCGATAGCCCATCAGATCATGAGCTGACAACAGTGAGGCCAGCTAGAAGGCTAGAATGTACGTGACCTGTGATTGGTTGGATTGGATTGGGAGGCAACGCGATGCAGATCAACCAAGTGACACAGTGTAGCTTGGTTGATCTGCATTACAGGTGTATTCTACACCAGAGCCAGACCCAGGGACTTTTAGCAGAATAATCAAATATATTTACTCGCTTTTTTAACTGAATGACTGGAGGAAAATGTCAACCAAGTCATTGAAGTCTTCTTGTGGAAAGATAGAGGAATGGTTTTTACATTGAAATAATAAACAGATGTTTTGGTGAGCGCAAGCATTTTATTTTATTTTTTTCATTTTTAATATCTTTTGTAATTTTATTTCGTTCATATTAAAGGATATCACTTATCAGGTGTAGTGATAAGTTTTAATCGCTGATGTGGGTTGATTGACATTTAAATGCTCTGAAAAATACCCTGTGTTATATATGATTAAGGTGATGTCACGCCCAGAAATGCGTACATGTGCTTCTGTGCTTCTGTATATGATTTCTCCATCTGTGGTGTCATAAATGATGGTATTATGAGGGGTATTTATTCGAATATATATATATATATATATATATATATATATATATATATATATATATATATATATATATAGCATCCATCATCTTGACTGGGCTCTCCAAACGTCCGCTCAGATTAGCTACATCGGGTCACGCTTTGCCGGCGATTTGTTGAGGTGTCTCCTTCAGCAAAAGCCATCTTCTCCTGACTGTCAGCCGTCACGTTCCTAAAGCCGTGTACTGCAGGTTATACTCCAATACATCACCGTGTTACCACAGGTGACGAGCATCTCCGGGAGCTGCACAGTGCGGTCTTTGTTTGGCCGAGTGTTTGGTTTATCCCTCCCTAAAAACACAGGAGAGCCAAGACGAGACACACACACACACACACACACACACACACACACACACACACACACACACACACACAAAAAGCAAGCTTGGGATGCGGCTTGCAGAGGGATTCCCACCGCCTTGTTGGCCAAAACGGCTCAGGAGATTCCTGGACTTTAGCACGGTTGTGAAAATATAAGATAGACTACTGTAAAAATAAAAATAAAAACAAAACTAGGAAAGGTTGTACATGGAAAGATGTGGTCACAATTATATGAAATGCTGTTTATAGTTCACTTGCATTGGGATGATATCTTAACTTTATATACCTTTATCACTTCTTAAAACCACTATATACTGTAAATAAATGTAAACTTATTTAGAGCTTTTTTTTTAATCAACATTAAAATGTTCATCTCTATCTAACGAAAGCCTCCTTGCATAACATGGGTTTACTGAAACTGAAAGAATTTATTTTATGTATTTTTTTTTACTTCCTCAAACTACTTTGTAAAAAAAAAAAAAAAAAAAAACTAACTAATTAAAAGTATTTTTTTAAATAACACCGAAATGTTCATTTCCATCTAACAAGCCCCTTAGCATATCTTGGGCTACATGAAACTAAAACAGTTCATTTGATATATTTGTATCTCTTCCTCAGAATATATTAACAAATGTCAACTTATGAAAATAATTTTTGTTTTTAAATAAAGATGAAATGTTCATTTACACCCGACAAAAGTCCCCTAGCAAAACACGGGCAAAGTGAAACTAGCATAGGTGTTAGGCTACTGCACTGGAGGTGCACAACTCAACCGAATTCAGACTCAGTGAAAACAGAAAATTGCGAGCCAGTGGGCCACAATTGGGCGGGGGCATGTTGTAACAAGGATTGACAGCAATAATACAGTTAAAGTGGACTATCACCTCAAAGAGGCCCACAATATGTCACCTAGATCTATAAGAAGTGTCTTTATCACTAGAATCCAAAAGGAATACGGCATCGGGAGGAAATATGTCATAAATCACTTCAACAAAGGAACGCTTTGTCCACCGGAGAAGGAGAGGGGGGGGGAGGGGGGGGGGGGGGGCAGAGCGCAACATCTTGAGCAAACATGCACACCACCGGTGAACTTTGAGAGGTCAAGATGCTCTCTGCCGAGCAGGCTGGAGGAAGCATTGTTTCCAGCAGGTGGCAATAGATCACTGGAATTCATATATGATGCATAGGGAGAAAGACATAAAAGGCTGTTTGAACGTTGCACCAAAAGAAAAGAAACTCTTGAGTCATTTGAAATGTCACGAAGGCCACTGAGGTCATTATATATGATGATAAAAGCACTTTTGGATGAAAAAAAAGCTTTAAAGGTGAGTAGTGTAACTAACTTTATAACTTTGAGTCTGCTGGTATATTTTATTCAGCAAATCCCAAAAATAGGTCGTATCACTTATTCTCTTTGATTTCTGGCTGGTCTGCTGGAAAAAAATGTGCGACTAGATTCAAATAGAAATAGACTAGAATAGACTAGAATGCCTTTATTTTCATTGTATAGCTGGTATAAGCACATATAACAACAATGGGCATTAACAAAATAATGGCATACAACATTTTGCAAATTAAGAAAAAAAAGATTCATATTCCATTTAATTTGCTCTAAATTTGAAAGGAAATATGTACTGCTTCTCTCACAGCTTTCAAAAGGCATTAAATTAGATCAAAACTTAAAATGAGGGTAAACAATATTTTGCAGAGGAGTCACTATAACACAATTTAGCAATAAGTTGCTTCATTTTCTCATTAGTTTCCTCTTAATTTGAAAATAGAATGTAGTATTTTTCTGCATTTAAAAAAAATAAAATTGATTAAACATGAAGACATACAGCATTTTGCAAAGGACTTTAACACAATTTAGCTTTTAATTTGATTTTAAAAAATGTACTGTTTCTGTCATTGCATTCAAAAGCAATAAAGTAGATTTGCTGCCGAAACCTTGTTAAAATCTCACCGCTGCACTCCTGCACATGGCTAATTCTATTAATCTAATTAAACTAATGTTTAATTTGGCCAAATGAAACAATCTAAAGATGAAGTTATAATCGTCATAAAAAATCACTATGATATAAAACCACCTAGATTTTATTACAGCTGTAGAACGTTAAATCATTCTGTAACGAAATGGAGTTGGCGCACTGGCATTTTTGTGGTTTTCAGAGCTTCAATGTTTTTGAGACACTGAAAACACAAGTACACTGCATTTAAGGGACAATGTGTAAGATTGTTTTCATTAAAAAGGAGTACATTAAATGATTTTAAATTTCAAAAACTTGCAAATAGATGGATTCTTAGTAAAAAAAAAACAAAAAACAGTATGTTTTAAATATAATCGGAGGTCTATTATACGGGGGGGGGGGGGGGGGGGGGCACTCCTTGGGAGGCTGCCATGCCTGTTACAGCTACACACTATGGTAGATGCAGCACGTCCTGCTATCCTTAATGAAAAACTGTCTAAATCTTACACATTGTCCCTTTAAAGGGCTGTAATTACTCATGGTTTGTGAAATTTTTGTGAGGAATCAACACCATATAGGACACATTTGTGCCGTGGTCCAAAATTCAAACAATATTTTCGGCTTTTTGTTGTAAATATAAATCTGAGAAGTAGCATTTGTAAAAAATGTCACAATAAAATTGACTAAAATAATAGAAAGAACTTAACTGTAGCTCCTGGCATCATCTTCTGCATTGCACAACCATTTGGTAGAAAAGCCCACTTTTTAATTTGAGTGTTAGTTTATTTAGCTTCAACATGTTTGTTTTGTTCTTCTTATCTATCTTCCAAGTCATTTTTGTTTTTGCTTTTTACTTTCTGCCTCATTGTTACTTGGTTGTGGGTTACTTCACTTGACTGCGGAAAATACATATATATATATATATATATATATATATATATATATATATATATATATATATATATATATATATATATATATATATATATATATATATATATATAGTATTTTCCGCACTATAAGCCGCACTTAAAAGCCTTATTTTTTTTTTTTTTAAAGCTGATGGTGTGCCTTATAATCAGGTGCGCCTTATGTATGGATCAATATTGAGATACAGAGTCGTAGATGGGGAATGAACTGATAAAGTAAGCTTCACCTGTTTCTTTTGTGTGTTTACAGTTGAACAAGGTTGATTATATTGACATTGGGTTATTATGCTATTGAGAGTTTAGAGTTATTATATGAGTTATTATTGTTATTACTTTGAGTATTGCTATATTGTGATTGAAAATGAGGGTGCGCCTTATATATGGAAATAAATAAATTAATAAATTAATAAATTAATAAATAAATAAATATATATATATATATATATATATATATATATATATATATATATATATATATATATATGCAAGTAGTATATACGCTGACTGCGTGCTTGTGGTTGAAGAAACTTGCCATTTTTAGGGTCTCCTGAAAAGTTAGGATTTTGGAGAGAATTTCAGCTGACGCCAGTGATACATCAATAATTTATAATAAATCACAAAAGTTACTGTGTTTTCAACTCTGACAGCCTCTGGTCTAAAAAAAATCCACCCAAAAGTGCTGAGGATCTTTAGGGAAAAGCTGCTAACACCCGTGAACCTCAAAATGTTGCACACAGACAGCAGTGCAGATATGACTTGGACAGATAAAGATCCTCAATGAGCCATCTGACCGCACTACGACATCGCGGATTTCTTGAAAATGAAAAATGAGAGAAAAAAAAAACCCTCTAGGGAACTATCTGAATATGCTTCCAGCTCCTGACTTATCCCGAAGCAAGGAAAAAAAAAAGATAAGAGCAGACTGAAAGACGTTGGAATAATGAATCTTTTATTCGTGGAATCAATAAGGCCAAATCTGAACACGACTTTAAGGATATTGCCGTGCTTATCACGAGATCGGAGCGATAAGCAATGTTTTCGATGGGGAAGTGGAATATGCCCAGGTTGCCCAGGTTTATTTGTCCATTTGTCAAAGGGGCTCAGCCTAAGCGCCGACAGTCAAGTAATAAATACAGATAACGTCGATCACGACACTGTGAACGAGCAGCGCAACCACACCGGTGCTTCATCATCTGTGACAAGATGAGGCTGACAAGAGCTCCTTTTACAGACCGCCGCACCGGAAGCATAAAGTGTGGGTTTTACTCCAAAGCAGCTTTGGGAAAAATGCTTATAAGTTCAACAGTAGTTGTCAAAATGACCCAATTAATCGAAAACTAACTTATGTAAATAATAGATGGCATTGTTAAAAATCAAGTGATGAAATTGTTCTGGTTTCAGCCTCACAACAGTAATTACAGATGTCCCTTATGTCGAAGCTCTGGAATAAAAAAAAAAAAAAAAAAAAAACATAAAAAAAAATGAAACAAGATTTCGACTTTAAAATTTCGATAATTTAACAATTACGGTAGATTAACAACAACAAAAAAGCACAATAGTACCAAAAAAAAAAATCACAACCCCCCCTACAACTACCTTATTTTTTCTTCTATTTTCGGACTAAATTCAACGGAAAACATTGATTTTGGTCAAGTGTAACCTCACTGACTATATGCCACAGGTTGTAACATCATAGACAGTATTTACACAGAAAGATGATGCATATTTGTTTTTATTTTGAGCTTTATTTCAAACTGCCTGGTTCCAGCGACATCATGCCTTCAACACAAACTAAGCATGCCGGCACATTTAGAAAAAGAACAGCACCAACATATTTTGATCATAACACTGACACACTTGGATTGTTGGAATATTGGACCAACACAACAGTAACATGCCTGGTTGTGTTTACTAGTGGAACGTGCCCCCTGGTGGCGAGTAAAATAGCAGTTCCAACTCAAAATCAATACTTCTATTAGTGTCTTCTTTAGTGTCCCTTTGTTTACTCAGAGATTTCTCTCTTGTGGCAAGTAAAAAACTGCAGATACACCGCACTAGATTATAAACCGCAAGGTGCAAACTAAAGTAGAATGTTATTTGGGAAATTTTGACCCAACTCTGGCTTTTTGATATTTTTGATGTGTGATCTCAAAGAAAAGGCATCCCAAAAAAATAACTCAGAGGCTAAAATATTGGCTGGATTGTCAAAACATGATCAATTTGAATATGCCAAGCTGCTGTCACTTTTAAATGCTTGCCAATGGGAGGTTGAGAGGTACACCCTATAGGTATCACATGTAGCCCATGTGGGGCACATTTACTGCCATTCAAATCTGAAAAAATTGTCAATTTTGGACAAATTGAAAAACTGATGTTTTATCATGCAATTCCTCCAATTTTTGCATTAATCCTTTCAACGGCAACTCACGAACAGGGCACAATATACATTTTTGTGTTGACACCCCAAAACCACTGGGTGGCGCTTGTGGCCAACTTATGACATTTGCAAGCCTTTCCGTGACTTCAATAATTGCCTTAGCCTGGAGTCCCATAATGCAAAAAGTCTTCAAAAGTCATAATACTTAAATTATGACCAAAAAAATGATTTTTTCCTTTTCAAATTCATAAATATATAAATATACAACATAGTTATAGCATTTTAACAAATTTTGTAAATATATATATATATATATATATATATATATATATATATATATATATATATATATATATATATATATATATATATATATATATATATATATATATATATATATATATAGCTGGGCTGATGACACTGAACATTTTGAGGCGTTGAAAGTAAAGTAAATATATATTTATATTTGACAATGTTATGACCCTTTTCAAAGTAGGCCCAAATTGGGTGATAATAAGGCCAGGCTAGTGAAAAATCTAAAAGTAACTCATCATCAAAAGCAATTGCTTTTAAAACTTTTAAGAGGAAATGAATGAATCAATGTCCCATCAATGAATTTACCGGATGTGCAATAGAGATTTAAAAATAAAGTCTATACCCTTGAGTGCACTTTGAAAAATTGAAGCTTTCCGCGGAAAAAAATATTGCCTTTACCCATGGGAGAATAACTGTGTCTCATTATATTGATATCAGTCAATATCAATACCAACGTTGGTATCCATTTTGAAGCCATTAAATTCAAATCCGCCCGGAACAGCATTGAAATGTAATTTTCAAAAGGTTTGGCCGCTATGGTAATTTATCATCTATCATCCATGAAAAATCCAATGGCGCCCTTTTCCAACGAGCAGTAATCGACTCTGCTTTGAGCTATTAAGGCCTTTGGAGCCTTTGGGGGAATTGATCCAAGTACTCTAGCGTCACCCCCCCCCTCCAATTGAAGCCTCAATTTGATTCATCGATTCCAACTATTAAGCCGTAGACAGCTTGTGGGCGAGCGCCGATGTCAATTTGTGTTCAAATGACCACACAATTCTTCAGTTCAATTCTCCTTCCTCCCCGACGTCTCCGACAGAACACGTCAGCTGAGGACGGCTCCGTGTCGTCATTGAGTTTTACGTCAGCCGTGCCGGATGGGGCTGGACTCAAGCGACTGTGACAATCTGTTGACGGCCAATCAGTCGCGTCGTCTTTTTCGCCTCATTACAATCACAGCAGGGAACTAGGGAAATGTCGTTTGGGGTGAAATTGCGGGTGAATGCTGAACTGAAAAGCTGAGGAATATATTGAAGTATAAAAAGAATACCATGAGATAAAATGCTTAGCATGCTAACATACCAAAACCTCAGTATAAAAACGTGAAAGCAAATTGAGATTTATGTTTTACATTTTCCCTTGCATTCAGACCGTTTCTAATGTGAAATATTAAATGCTAACATGCTAGCATTTAGACAGTTAACATATGACAAAATACCCTAAATAGATAGAATATGAGCGCCAGTTGTTAAGCATTGACATCTTACTCCATATTCTGGTACTTTTCTCAAGAGCCTTGATCAGATGCTAACATGCTAGCATTTGGTCTATTAACAAATAGCAAAATAACCACTTGTACTGAAAAAACGACCATGTATTTGCTCATGGTTTTGCATCTTACAGTGAATTTGGGTACTTTTTCTGATGGAAATGGATAAAACGCTAACATGCTCCCATTTGGACCATTAACACGAGACAAGCCTTAAAATACAAAATATACAGCCTCAAAAGACAAAAAAAGGGTTTACATCTTACTCTATATTATTTTTTTTTTCTTGTGAATGTTTATAAAATGCTAACTTGAGAACATTTGGTCTATTAACAAATAACAGCCTGAACAGAGAGAACTAACACTTATTGCTAATGGTTTTGCATCCTACAGTGAATCGGATACTTTTTCTCATGAGATTTGATTAAAATGCTAACATGCTAGCATTTGGACCGTTAACAAATTGCTGAGTGTTTACATCTTCTTCTATTTTCAGCAGTGAATCGGGTACTTTTTCCTAAGAGAATTAATAAAATGCTAACATGCTAGCATTTGGTCTATTAACATATGTCCTGAATAGAGAAATTACTCTCACCTATTGCTAAAGTTTTGGCATCTTACTCTGTATTCAAGTACTTTTTCTCAAGAGAATTAATCAAACGCTAGCATTTGAATCATTAACATATGACAACACAGTAGACCATGGACAAAAATACCAAAGACTACTGCTAAAGGTTTATATCTTACTCTATATTCAGGTTATTTTCTCATGAACTTTGATACAATGCTAACTTGCTGGCATTCGGTCTATTAACATGGCAAAATAACCAACTGAATAGAGAGGTTACTCACACCTATTAATAAGGGTTTACATCTTACTCTATATTCAAGGACTTTTTCTCAAGCGATTGATAAATTGACAGTATAGCATTTGTACCGTTAACATATGCAATATAGTAGTCTTAATAGACAAAATACCAACGGCTGTTGCGTAGGGTTTACATCTTTCTCTATTTTCAGGTTCCTTTCTCATGAACTTTGATCAAATGCTAGCATTTGGTCTATTAACATATGGCAAAACAGTCGACTGCATCGAGAAATTACTCGCCTATTGCGAACAGTTTTGCATCTTACTGTGTATTCGGATACTTTTTCTCATGAGTATTGAACCAAAGTTAGCTTGCTAGCATTTGGACTGATAAAGTTGTATGTACAAAAAAATTCCAATGGCAATTGCTAAGCTTTTGCATTTTACCTTATCATCAGGTAATGTCCTCATGAGCCTTGATAAAATGCTAGCATATGGTCTATTAACATATGGCAAAACAACCACCTACATCAATAAATTACTCACACCTTTTGCTATCTGTTTGGCATCTTACTGTGAATTCAGGTGTTTTTTTTTCTTTCAGATTGTTAACATATAGCAACACGGCTGCCTGAATAGACAAAGTATCGACAACCATTGTTAAGAGTTTTACAACTTATATTTAGACAATATTTTTTCAATGAGATATTGACAAAAATGCTAACATACTAGCATTTGGAAGGTTAACATAAGGCCAAAGAAAAAAAAGAACAACGTTCTGACACCTATTGAAAAGGTTTTACAACTTAGTCTGTATTCAGGTACTTATTGTCACGAGTCTTGATCAAATGCTAGCAAAGTTAGCGATTGGTCTTTTAACATACGACAAAACAAATGTCTAAATCGACAAAGTATGATGTCTATTGCTAAGAATTTTACGTCTTACTCTGTGGTCAGGTACATCTTCTCATGAGGTTTGACAAAATGCAAATGTTTCACTACTTTGTATTTTGATACATTTGCTAATGAGAATTGATAAAATGTGAATTTCCCTACGGGGATGAATAAAGTATCTATCTATCTATCTATCTAAAACACTAACATGCTAGTATTTGGTTTGTTAGCATATGGCGAAATCAATATACAATCAATTGTATATTTAGCTACTTTTCTCATGAGAAATTGTTTTGACACTGAGAAATGTAAAAGTTCTCAAAAGACAACTTTAATCATCACAAATACAATACAAAAATATATAATAAAATAAATATGTTCTGCCCTTCAGCATTCCCACAATAGCATGGTTAGTTTCAATTTCTGCAGAAAGACAAAAGACAGCAACTAAGACGTGTGGTCTTTTTCAACAGAAACTAATAAGCATTTTTTTTCTTTTGATAGCCTGTTATAACCTCGTCTGGCATTTCGCTTTATGGCATCCAAACTAATTGCCAAGCTGTCACACACACAGGCATACACACGCAAAGACGTGCTATCCATACTCACAGGCTTTTCTCCTCAGAAAAAGGTCGAGCCCCCAAAGAAGACGAGGGCATCTTTTTGTTCGTTGGTCCTAGCACACAATAAATTAATGTGAAACCCTGAGCTCTGTATACTGTAGGATGGGTATAAAAAGTCGACACATCAAATACCAGATAAGATTGAAACCAATTTTAACCAACCATCTTAATCAATATTTTTACAGACTGTATTTTAACCAGGACTAAGGTAACTAATAACGCTATACTCAATAATGATTTTGACATGACCATACATCGGCTTATCTTGGAAGCCATTTTTTTTTTTTTTTTGCAATAACTCACTGTTTTTTTCGGAATACAAGCCGCAGCGCAAAAAAATTAGAAAAAAAAAGAATAAAAATCAGCCCTCATGCACACGTACACATTACTGGGCTAGACTGGCTATTTTCCTGAGTTTTTAAATGCCAATAAACCAGCATCAGCCATTAAAACTTGTCATTACACGTGATGCTGTCAAAACTTAAAAAACATTGATAATCAATTAAAATAAATATCCCCCAAATTTTATGAAGTCCATTTTACAAATCGCAGTTTAATATAAGAAGGAGTTTGAGACCTAGCGCCTCCGGGAGCAGGCAGATTACATACAGCCGGGCGACACAAGTTAGCTGACTTCTAATTGGCTAAAAACTCCAACTTAAAACTACAACACTAGAAAGAGCATAACCAAATGGATATAATATGACACGAAAAGAACAGAATATGAAGAATAATTTTATAATTAAAAAAATATAGAATATATATATTTTTGGTAAAATTGAATTTAAAATGAATATCATTATAGTTATTATAATTATAATTACAGTTTATTGTGATCATGATGTCAGGTTATGTTAGTTGTTGCAATGAACCACCACTGTGTGTGCACATATATATATATATATATATATATATATATATATATATATATATATATATATATATATATATATATATATATATATATATATATATATATATATATGTGATATGTGTTGATATATGTGATGGCCCACCACTGGACTATAAACTGCAGGTCTCAAATCATGAGAAAAAAAACACCATAAATAGAACAAAAGCTACTCTTTTGGCATGAAGACACATTATGGGGTTGAATGACTTTCCTGTGTGGCAAAAACCAACTTGATGTCAGCTAAGGCCTGACAAGCCACTGAACGGCTGCAGTTATTATTCCTTGGGGTAATTCGACCAAAGCCTGTCACATATTGTATATGAAAGACCCAGGGGGGCAGTTTTGATTCGCAGAAGAATGGCATCAAGTACTTTATGACTCACTTACAATAACACTACTTTATTTGTTTTTTTTTGGTTATTTTCAGTTCATTAAGAAAGGAGAAGGGTTTCGTTAACCAGCCCGAAAGAAAACATATAAACACCATATTTTTTTTGTCTGGTCCGAATTGGAGTTGGAGATTTTTAGCGCACTAGTGATGAGAAAACAGCACAGTAATTTTCCAAGTTGAGTTTTTGGATGAGCTTGAGAGTCTTCTAAAATTAACAAATAAATATAAAACGCAACTGAGAAGCCATTTGCCATAAATGTAAATATGATTTATTAATGTTGATTTTTCCACGCTTATCTTCAGAACATTTTGCCCCTTGGAGTGATGACACCTTCTCCGCAAATTTATTTGGTCGTTCATGCTCTGCATTGGCAATTTTTCAGGGAGAGCATGTTTACCCTACAGTTCTGATATGAGGATGCTGCAATGCCGGCTGGCTGCTTAACTTAATGTCAAAACATAAAACTACGCCAGTGGTGGAATCTATGGAGACGTAAACAAATGAATGCAACAAGTCAGCAGGCGTCATCGAATTTCAAAAACATAAACAGAAAAACTTTTCATGGTCTATATTGCAGTCGTAAACACCGGGAGACGCCAAGAGTGAGAATTTAGGAAGAGGTTAGCAGACGTGCAATGAATGCAGACCGGTGACAAACAAGGTCGCTGCGGTCCCGCTAGGATGAAAGATGAGCCGCCTTGTCATCATAAATAGACAATTGTTAACACTTATTTTGAGTTGAATTCTTGTTTGGAAGAGGAGTGATTTTACAGAAGAAAGGTGAAGAATGCAGTACAGACGCTCCGACACATGAACATTTGGACATACGAGCAGAGTTGCCTGAAAGTCAGATTTTGGATTGAGTGCTCCCTTAATTTTAAGGTCTAATTCTGGTATTTTCTATCTTACTGTGTATAGGACACACTTAACAGTTTGGCAATAATATAAAAACTACAGTGAAACAGAACAAATCAATTTTTTTTCTTCTTATTTTCATGTGTTCATTTCTGTAAGATATACAGTGGACACCCGGGTTATGGCTTGCCTGGCTTACGTTTCTTTCACGTTACGATCTGGAATACTACGATTTTTTTGTCCCCTCTTTAAGGCACTTAGGCCGCTTTAAGATTAACATCAACAACTGTCTGGACCTGTGAGGTTGGTTGTGTTTGTTGTGTTGCCTCCCTCTTGAGGCATTTTTAGGGAATTGGTCTTATTTTCTGTTGACGTCAAACTGCCTCCGCTGCAACGCTTCACTACAATGCAGGTCTGCTATTGGCCGACGTCTCGACTCCCTAAGATACTGGTCTTCTATTGGTTGGTGTATCGGAAACACTAAGATGCTGGTCTGCTATTGGTCGGCCTCACTCGTTTCAAAATGGCGGAATGGTAAAGCTTTGCTCTATTGTGAGTGGTTACAAAACTATATTTATCGTGCGTATTTTAGTCCTTGATTCAAACTTGAATTGGTTAGCCATGAGTCCCAAGATTGCTAGTGATGTTTAAGAGAGAAGTAAGAAGATGAGTTATACGGAAACAAAGCTGGAGATAATCAAGAAATATAAAGCTAACCTAGCCCTTACGAGAGAATATGGCCATAACAAGGATCACTCAAAGGTAAATAAATCCTTAATATATTTTTTATTCGTGATGTTATTTCATTGTATACATGCATATTATATATAAGTAGCACTTACTATACTATTTTGATACCAATTTTTAATGCGTATAACAATGTTGATGTTTTTACCTGGGGTTTTACACGCATTAGTTAATTAACATAGGTTTGGATGCCCACCATCTGGCAAATTCACCTTACGAGCCACCTGAGGAATGGATTAATCTGGTAAACTGAGACCCTAATGTGTTTGTTGCAAGTCTTGTTTCACATTTACCACATTGTGACTGGTCAGTGAACGCTGCACCAGTGTAGCGTTAAATGCGCTTGAAGCAGTCTTTATTTTTTCTTTTCCTCGCGATGCAGCTCAGGTTCATTTAACGATAAATACCCAACGTTTTGCTGCATTTGTGTTCCACCAAGCTTATGATTGTTTGTATACACCAAAACAAAACACCACGGTTAAGAAACGAATCAAATGAAATACATTTCCGTCTTCTCTAACAAGAGCACTAGACTGCATACCTTGCCACTGAATTGACTGAACTTGGGACATCATAACTTTTACATGATCCTCTCCAATTTAGTAATATTCCTGTGTGTGAACGAGGTTGGACATTGGTTCAGCCTGCTCACTTCTTTTTTTGAAAACAATACAGTAACAACCTCAAGTAACACAATCTGCTGTTAGTTACAAAAGGCACTGGCTTCTAAGAGCCAACTGACATCTACCCTCAAGCTAGGTAAGCATACGGCCGATATAAAAATGCACATCTGTGAGTCAAACCTCGTCTTATGGGGCTGCTGGATTGATCTTCCTCGAATGATGTTGAATACAATTTTTTTATCACTGACAACTTACGAACAAAGTCAGCTAACTTGCTTGTATATAGAGAAATGTCTGCATTTTTTTTCCCCAGACTAATCAATTGCAGTAAGACAGGAGCTGTCCCATCATGAATAACTTTATCGCTTGCAAGGAAGAGAAAATATTGGACAGAGCAGTGGAAACAATGTTGCCTCACTTATCGCTGGGGTTACGGTATATTCGCATGTAGGGAACCCTACGCAGAAAAGTTTCACTTTTTTGATTATGTTTTCAGATCTTCTCCGTAACGTTTTTTGTTTTACAGTTTATTATTCCAAAGATGTTTCTTTATTAGATTCATCTTTCCTTATGTTTATTTGTTTTTCATCTACGATGATGTAATTTATTTTTTGTTCCTTTAAATATTTTTGATGATATATATATATATATATATATATATATATATATATATATATATATATATATATATATATTCCACATAACTAAGAACATGGAAATGACATTTTCACAGTTCTTTTGTTTATAACACATGTTATTATACACATAATTTTACTTTGTTTATTCATTAGTTTTTTCATTTATTATATGTATTTCCTTGATTACGATTTTTGTTTTTTGTTTGCTGTATGATTATTAATTAATGTTTTTTAATTCTTTTTTGGTTCATTATGCTTTTTGTTTGTTTCACTGCCTCATAACCCTAGAAAATGGAAATGAGAAAATATTCTTTTAGTTTCATTCTACCTTTATTACAAATGTTCATTTTTCTCATTGGTTTATCACACTGTTTTTTTCATTTATCATATGTATTTTTCTTCATTGTTTATTAGACATTTTTATTTTAAAATACCTTTTTTCATTCTAATATTTTGTTGTTCTATGCCTTTTCTTTGTGTTTTTTAAAATTTTCATTCTTTGTGCCATCTTGTTTATTGTTTTGTGACCCCAGTTGAGAATAAGCAACACAATGAGAGTTTTTTTTTTATCAGACTTTTATAGAAAAGAGAGCTAAAAAAAATTCCATTAAATCAAACACAAAAAAAGGCATCAAAGCAAAAGAAGGAGCTGCCTTGTCACCACAAATATGCAATTGTTAATTATTCGAAGGATATTTCTTGGAAGGGTGGATGAGTGGTTAGCACATCAATCTCAGTTTACAGCCCGAAGCCACCTGGGATAGGCACCAGCAAGCCTGCGACCCTTGTGAGGATAAGTGGTTCTAGAAAATGGATGGATATTTCTTTGATTCTTGTGATCACAAACAGGTGGGCAAAATAACCTTGAATTAGGTCCTTGTTGAAAAAGGCATGATTACATTCTGTGATGCTCTGTTAAATTTCCATGACACGAGCTATGAGCGAACACCCGTGAAGCTTCTCAAGAAGATCGACAACATCACAGTAGGAAGCCCCTAAACCGTGTGTCTCATCAAGAAACCTTCATATTGTGTTGCAAAACATCACAACTCCTACTGTGACTGAATAAAATAGTTGAAATTGTTTTGTTTTGATGACCATGTTTAGTACCAAGCGATAAACAAGCGGAATACAAATGTATTCGAGTTTCAGATCGCTAACTTCCAGTCAAGTCGCACATGCAGCCCATCTGCATAAAGCAGTTTGTGCGCGGCCTGGTTCCGCCTCGGGTACATGCAGTATGTCTGTCTCTCCTGAGAGGCAGCTGGCCTGACGACAAGACGGAGCCAAAGGGAGGTGAGAAGATTTGGTGCTCGCCAACTGCTCTTCAACCTCATATAAAAGCCTCTCAGTGAGTCCCATCGTGTCAGGATTGGGGGGGGTTCATTCGGGTGAGGGAATGCAATGACGCTTCCTGGTGGCACAGTTGTTTAAAACGCTACAAAAGAAAGTGTGTATGTATGACAAATATACACTTTCATTGATAGTGTTTTAGACATAGAATTATATTCCCATCAATACATGCACTATTGAGTTATTTGCAAACATCAGAATATACAGTATGTGCTAATCTGTACCCACAATTTTCTAACCTGTCCTCTCGCTTTACTAAACTATTCCCTCAATTTCCTAATCCGTTCCCTCAATTTATTAATCTGTACCTTCAGTTTCCTAATCTGTTGTCTCAGTTTAATTAAACAGTAGCCTCAATTTGCTAATCTGTTTCCTCAATTTATTAATCTGTACTCCAAGTTACTAATCTCTACCATCACTTTACCAAACTGTACCCTCAGTTTACTAATAAATTCACTCAATTTAAAGAATGCATATCTTCAATTTTAGTCATTTCTACCCTCACTTTATCCGCAATTTACTAATCTGTTCATTCAATTTACTAATCTGTACAGTCAATTTATTAATCTGTTCCCTCACTTTACTAATCTGTTCCCACACATTACTAATCTGTACCTCAGTTAATTTATCTGTACTCTCAATATATTAATCTGTTCTCTCATTTTACAAATCTGTATCCTCAATTTTAGTCATCGGTACCCTCAGTTTACTAATCCGTTCCCTAAATTTACTAAAAATAATAAAGTTTACCCATAAATTCTTTCAATTTACAAATCCGTATCCTGAATTTTAGTCATTTATACCCTCACTTTAATAACCTGTACCCTCAGTTTATTAATCTGTTCCCTTGTTTTACAAATCTGTATCCTCAATTTTAGTCATCGGTACTGTCAGTTTACTAATCTGTTCCCTCAATTTAACAATCTGTACCCTCAATTTATTAATTTGTACACTCAATTTTTTCATATGTACACTCAATTTACCAATGTGCAAACTCAGTTTTTTTTCTATCAATTTACTAATCTGTACACTCAGTTTAAGAACCTGTTCTCTAATAATCGGTTTCCTCAACTCACGAATCTGATCCCTTAGTTTAGTATTCTGTATCCTCAATTTACTAAACTGTTCCCTCAATTTTCTAATCGATACACTCTGTTTAATACCCTCTTCTCTTGTTTACAAATCTGTTCTCTCAGTTTATGAATATCTTCCCTCAATTTACTGCTCTCATCTGTACCCTCGGTTTTAGCATCAATTTAGCCAACAGATTTGTAAACTGTCTGATATCGAACAAAAAATATTAAGTATGATAAATAGGATTATCCGTACCCTCAGTATTACCCTCAATTTAGAGAACGGATTAGTAAACTGAGGTTCGTGACTAGTAAAATGAAGGAAAAAATAAGCAAATAAATAATTTTGTCCCATACCCTGGCAGCAGAAGGTCTGCGTGAGTTACTAACGGCAGCAAGAAGGCAAATATTTGCTTCATATTTTTGCCCACAAGTCAAAGAGAACAACGGAGGCTTCCAAATAGGAACACAAACAAGACACAGAGCGAGCCAGAAGCCGCAGCCAACAATCCAATTGCCTGAGTGAAGACAACAGGTGTGCATGTGAGATTTCTTATTTCGCCAGGGAAGCGCGAGTCAGGTGGGCTTGGTAATTTCACTTCTGAGTGGATAAAGCTGCGTCTCGCAATTGCTAGGCCAACCAACGAGCAGGAGCTGCCAGAGACGCTTTCAGTGAAAGTCTCTGAAAAGACGCAGCTGAGGATTTACGGTCCTCAAAAGAATCTTGACAGGTGACGAATCTCGATGGTAGAAAAATAAAGGAGCGCCCGGCTAAACAAAATGTGAAATTGAGTGAGCGACTGGCTCAAGATTTAAAATGCGATATACTGCACAAATAAAGTTGAAGTAAAAGTTTTAAGCCTAGGAGATATACACAATTAAAATAATAATCAAGAAAAAGCATGTTTCCACATTACTTGTCAGGATTAAGATTTACTTTTGAATGACAGAATAACGCCACACTGAAAAAATGGCTCATTATATAATGAAATAAATGTTTTCATGAAAACATAAAATAAGCAGGCCCAAATTTGTGTTGAGCTATTTACCATAATTGCCCACATATAGGACGCACCTTTAATTTTGGGTTCAAATTCTGGTATTTTCTATGTTAGCGTGGATAGAACACACCAACAGTTTGGCAATAATGTAAAGACTACAGCAAAATAGAACATTTTATGGGGGCTAATTTTAATTACTGTCATTACCCAAATATAAGATGCACCTGTGTATAGGACACACCCTCAATTTTGGGGTAGAATTTTGGTATTTTCTATGTTACCGTGTATAGGACACACCAAGAGTTCGCCAAAAATGTAAAACTATTGCAAAACAGAATCAATCTCATCTTTGTAAACTCTTCATATTTTCTTGTGTTCATATCCATACAGACTGGGATGTACTGCAGGGGTCACATGGGGGAGACATTGAGGAGGTGGCAAACTGCACTACAGACTACATCAACTTCTGCATGGACACTGTTGTTCCTGTAAGAACTGTTCGCTGCTATGCTAACAATAAGCCCTGGATCACTAGCGACATCAAAGGCCTTCTGAACCAGAAGAAGAGGGCCTTTAAAGACGGTGATCAGCAGGAGCTAAAGCGGGTGCAGAGGGAGCTCAGAGTCCAGCTCCGGGAGGCGAAGGAGCAGTACAGGAGGAAATTGGAGCGGAAGCTGCAGAACAACAGCATAAAGGAGGTGTGGGATGGAATGAAGACTATCACCGGCTGCAGCACAAAGCGGGGTGCTGCCATGGAAGGAGATAGGGGGAGAGTCAACCGGCTGAATAACTTTTTCAACAGGTTTGACCACCCCCACTCGTTCCCACCCCGGAGTACTGCAGCTTCCCTCCTAGCTCACCCTCCCCCCCTAGACACCAGCACAGAGGAGGACATCTCCCCCCCACCCAAGATCACTGCAGCCCAGGTGTGTGGAGAGCTGAGGAGGCTGCGACCCAACAAGGCAGCAGGTCCAGATGGAGTATCCCCGCGACTGCTGAAGGCTTGTGCGTTGGAGCTGGGAGACCCTCTACAGCGCATCTTCAACCTGAGCCTGCAACGGGGGAGGGTCCCCCAGCTGTGGAAGACATCCTGCATTATCCCAGTCCCAAAGAAACCACGACCGGAGGAGCTCAACGACTTCAGGCCGGTCGCCCTGACATCACACGTGATGAAGACCATGGAGCGGTTGCTGCTACACCACCTGAGGCCACAGGTCCGCCATGCCACTGACCCCCTGCAGTTTGCCTACCAGGAGAAGGTAGGAGTGGAGGACGCTATAATTTATATGCTACACCGATCCCTCTCTCACCTGGACAGTGGCAGTGGTGCAGTGAGGATTACTTTTTTGGACTTCTCCAGCGCCTTCAACACCATACAGCCTCTGCTGCTCAGTGGTAAACTGACAGAGATGGGAGTAGGCTCACACCTTGTGGCATGGATTACGGACTACCTGACAGGCAGACCCCAGTACGTGAGACTGGGGGGCTGTACGTCCGACACTGTTGTCAGCAGCACAGGAGCGCCACAGGGGACTGTGCTGTCTCCTGTCCTGTTCACCCTGTATACGTCAGACTTCCAGTACAACTCTGAGTCCTGCCACGTGCAGAAGTTTGCAGATGACACTGCTATCGTGGGATGTATCAGGAGTGGGCAGGAGGGGGAGTACAGGAAACTGATCCAGGACTTTGTCTCATGGAGCGACGCTAACCATCTGCACCTGAACACCACCAAGACCAGGGAGATGGTGGTGGACTTCAGGAGGCCTAAACCCCATCCGGAACCAGTAACCATCAAAGGAGAATGTGTAGAGTTTGTCCAGACCTACAAATACCTGGGTGTGCAGCTGGACAATAAACTGGATTGGACTACCAACACAGAAGCTCTGTGCAGGAAAGGACAGAGCCGACTGTACTTCCTCAGAAGGCTGGCGTCCTTCAACATCTGCAAAAAGCTCCTGCAGATGTTCTGCCAGACTGTTGTGGCGAGCGCCCTCCTCTACGCAGTAGTGTGCTGGGGAGGCAGCACCAAGAAGAAGGACGCCTCGCGTCTGGATAAACTGGTGAGGAAGGCGGGCTCGGTTGTGGGCACAGAGCTGGACAGTCTGACAACTGTGGCTGAGCGACGAGCGCTAAACAAGCTGCTATCAATCATGGACAATCCAACACATCCACTACACAGCATCATCCACAGACAGAGGAGCTGCTTCAGTGACAGATTGCTGTCACTGTCCTGCTCCACGGACAGGCTGAGGAGATCATTCCTCCCCCATGCCATGAGGCTCTTCAACTCCACCCGGGGCAGTAAAAGCTCACATTAAACTCTAAACCTCATACTCTGCACTGCACTATTCACTTTATACAAGCACCTTAATTATACTTGCACTAGACTCCAACGATTCACACTATTCTGTTTACACTGTTAACAAGCACCTTAAGTATACTTCTGTACTGGACTTATGTGTATCTTTGTGTATTTTATTTCTCATATTTTATATCTCGACTTGAGGATACTGCTGGAAATGTGAATTTCCCTACGGGGATGAATAAAGTATCTATCTATCTATCTATCCGTAAGTTACTGTAGATATTTTCAGCATGTTCCCGTCTTCTAATTTTTGTAATATTCCTGAGTAGGAACAAGGGTAGACTCGGACTTTGGCTCAGTCTGCTAGCCTCTTTTATTGAAAATAATGCAAGCCGTAACAACCTCAGCAAACACAAGCTGCACAATCTCATCTTGTAAGTTACTGTTTATAGGACACACCCCTACCTTTGGCCTTTACATTGGTGAAGAAAATGTGCGTCTTTTATTTGTGAAAGTACAGTAATGTAGTAACTTATTTTTTTCATACATATTTTCAAGAAAAAGGTCATTTTGTGTTCGCACAAGAAAATGTGCTTCTTTTATTTGTGAAAGTACAGTAATGTAATAACTTATTTTTTTCATTAATATTTTCCAAAAAAAGGTCATTTTGTGTTCGTTCAGCTGCCGCATGAAGGTATGCATGTATATATATATATATATATATATATATATATATATATATATATATATATATATATATATATATATATATATATATATATATATATATATATATATATATATATATATATAGGTATGTGTGCACATTGCGGTAAAGTGCCCCCCTCCCCACCGTTATTAAGGTCCAAGTCCATTATATGCAGCCCCGATATACAGAGAAATAAAAACCAATCAAGAATCCAATCACAAAATGAAGCAAGAGCAGATTGCATTATTTTCCGTTGCCTTAGTGCTCCCTGAAGCCTTCAAAGAAATACAGCGTACACATATATACGGTTACATCATATTTCTTAGGGTGTTGCATTCAAACGACCCTCGGCACAGTCGGCACCTGCGCCGCCTCCCACCGCCCGCATTTGCATTTAAAGAGAAGAGCAAAAGTGAGCCCACCACCACCAGTAAGTGGTCTCGGGAGGCGCATCTTGGCGTCCATGTTAATGGTTAGTGTGAACGCACTTAAAACGCTTACAATGGCAGCTCGGCATCCGCAAGTCTATTACGTACGAAAAGTAATTTAGGAGGGCGGGATCAAAGCTATTCACATCAGCAGTTCACTCAATCACTGCCATTGACGGATATAGACGTCAAAGATCCATTTTTACGTATGCCAGTAATTTAGTTAATTATTCTAGCTCTCACTTTACGTCATTAGCATACATTGAAGAATGAAAAACCATCACTTGCTGTAAATTAATAATAATGCAAATCTGTCTTGTCACACAATAACTCTGAAAACATTCACTGCCTTAGACGGGTATGGATGTCGAAAATCACATTTTACTGAGCTGCTCGTCAAAAAACTGGCATGTTTAGCTTAGATTATAAAAGCCATAGGACTGATTGACAAATCAAATTTCACATTGGTTCTCACAGGGCTACAGCATTGCCTTTGATGACATCAGCATTTTCCTGTACTCTGATTGGTCGGTCAGAACTGTAGCTAGTAATACGTCTTAATCCATGTTTATATAGTGGGAATATTAAAAACAAATTCTTCTCAAATGAACAATAAGTATGAAGCAGTTACTGAATGAATATTACAGCAGGAGGTGCTGCAGGTGCTGCATTTATCATTGTCTGAAGCTATAACAAATATGGCAGCCTCCGGAGAAGTGCCCCCCCCCCCCCCCCCCCCCCCCCCCCATGTAATATAATTTAATGATAACTAGAGCTACGATGATATTTAAAACATACTGTTGGTCGTTAAGAACATTTATTTATCGGTTTTTGATATTTATAATCATTTAATTCTTTCCTTTTTAACAAAAAACGGTCTCAATCTTACAATGTCCGTTTAGGCATCTTTAGAATTGTTGCCATTTTTAATCCAGTGTGCCTTATAGTTTGAGATCTACAGTAAACTGAAAAAAAAAGTTAATTAACAAAGATAAAATAAAATGTCTTCATTTAATGTGTCATTCAATTCTAAAGACGTATTTTTACATTTTTTCCCCCTTAAGTGGAAGCAGTAGGCATTTCTTTTTTCGAGTATACCTTTTTTAGCCGATACTACTTGAATAAAAAATCAATTACTTTAGTACCTTAGGTATTCAAGTAATTGATTGATTTCATACTTAATTACTTAAATCATTTACTGCAGTACTTAAATACCTAAAACAAAAAGCACTGTAGCACTTAAATACTGAAGTAATGGACTATTTCAGTACGTACCTACCTGTAGTAGTCAATTATTTTAGAACTTAATTACCCATTTTTTAGAAACCCCATTAGCCAAACCAAAAAAGATAAACAAATGTATTTGGGATTGAATGAGCTCAAATGTGTGATTTATACTTGTTTTATTTTTTTTTATTTTTTTTTACATGAATAATGAAGAATCCTTACAGAAGAAATACAGTAAACAAAATCAAATAACTTAAAAAAAAACAACCTAACAAATGTATTGTCTTGATGTGATGGTATAGAAAAGTGGATTAAAAGTCATGCAAGTCTCCACCGAAGGCCCAATTAATGCATTCACTCCCAGATATTTTTGAGGTATCTCTCATATTTTCAGACCCAGATTATTTTATTATTTATTCGTTTGTACAGAACACTATATAGAAACACTTCTTTTCCCTGTTATTTAACAAAAAAAAAAAAATATCTGTTAATTACCGGTATTACGTGGGATTGGATGTCTGGACTTTGTAAACACATATAAATACGTTTTTGGGATTGAATGAGTTTAATCAAACTGTGGAATTGTAGAGTCGTTATGAACGTTCAGTGTCTCCGTGGCTACAAGCACAAAAAAAAACATATATATATATATATATATATATATATATATATATATATATATATATATATATATATATATATATATATATATATATATATATATATATATATATATATATGTCCCATCCCAGCAGCATCATCTTGACCGGGCTTCAAGTGCCGCTGCAGTCGCCTGGCTCTCCAAACGTCCGCTCTGATTAGCTACATCGAGTCACGCTTTGCCGGCGACTGTGGCAGCGCCATTATATCGTGATCCCTTGTGCAACGCTTGTTAGAATAAAAAAAAAAAAACTAGGTGCTTCTTTTTCCATCACCATGGCGACACTTTTGGATTGCAGGAGAGATTGTCGCAGGTGGGTGGGGTGAGGAGGATCATTGTGCTCGCATGCCCAACACAATGAGATTTGGGTTGTTGATTAATTCTGATTCATCAAAACAAGTAATCCTTTGGTTATTTACATTGAGATGATCATGGAAGATTAACCTTTTGTCCTTTAATAATATACAATATTAGGATTACATTCGGATTATTCGAAGATTTTGATTGATGCTTGTTTGGATATATGGATAATTAAGAGTTGGACCGGATAAAATTAATGATTTAATTAATCATTCTTTAAATGGGGTGGGCAAAAATAAAAAAAGATTTTGGAAAACTATTTTTTGATTTTATTCATTTATTCACTCTTTAAAATAAAAGAACATAAACATATATTTAACATTCAAAAAAAAAACTGAAAAAAAGTAACTTTTTTCTCAGCTGCAAAGTTAAACAAATGCTAAAGGATAAATTCTTGAAAAACACTCAAATGTTTTGAACTGGAATGTTCCCTCGCTACACATTGCGATACAGTTATTACAGCTTAACTCGAAAGACTATTTTCATTTATGACCATAACCTTTTCTATTGCAGGTTTACCTGGCTATTTTTCTTGCTATTTTCCTTCCTTTTAAGTCAGACCAGTTAAAAAACATTTGCTGTATTTTCATATTTTATATATATATATATATATATATATATATATATATATATATATATATATATATATATATATATATATATATATATATATATATATATATATATATATATCATAGGTTAACACAAAACCAGAATATAGCCGGATGCAATCGGTTTAAAGGGACAATGTGTAAGATTTAGACCAACTTTCATTAAAATGGTGTAAATTAAATGAATATAAATTTCAAAAACTTACAAATAAATGTGTTCGTAACGGCCAGCAATATGTTTTAAAAATATTAGTAGATCTAGTTATCATTAAATGATATTACGTGGGGGATGATACCTCCATAGGCTGCCATGTCTGTTATAGCAACTGACAATTGTAAATGCAGCACCTTCTGTTTTCCGTAAGAAAAGTAGTCAAAATCTTACACATTGTCCCTTTAAGTCATGGAACTATTTCTTCATACGTCCCCTTTTAAAATGTTTCAATCAAAGCATTGCCATACCATGTTTCAATCAACACACTGCCATACCGTATGTACCGATGAGCCTCAATCATCTGTCGCGTCGGATTCAATCCCCCCTCATCTATTTTTGACAAATCGTAATACACGTTTACAAACGTGCCATTAAAGACTTGACGGCGCGAGGCCTCCATAGTAAATAAATGCGCTCCCGGTTTGTTAAATATTCAGCACTCATTAGGAACGTGTGACCGCTTTATTGACACGCCGCCGCAGGCGTCCGTGCCGGATGCGGGAAAAAGTAACCTTCATGTTCTCTAATATTGCTTGCCTATTGTGCTGGATCTCTTTGCACAACCATCTGTCCTTGTTTTATAATAGCTTTCATATTGCTCGCCTGTGTCTTCTATTTCATGGACACTAGCTGCTTGTGCTCCAATTGATCTTGCAAATTGCTTCAAAGTGACAGTCTGAATTGAATCTGGTTTATTTCGCAAGCATAAAATAGAACAAAGAAAAAAAAACAAGAAATTTAAGAGGTGCAAGATGAGTTGGATCTGTTGGATAAGCAACAGGTTTTCATTTTAGGTTCATTTTAAAAGTAGCTTTGCAATTATATAACTATTGTTATTGTAGACATATGATATTGCAATTCTCACAGGCATATATATTCTTTATCCTCTGTGAAAAATATTGCTGCAGTTCACTGAGTATATAGTAGGACTGCATTATTTATTTGTCTATTCGGATATTCTACTGAAAATCCAATTCACTAATCAGGTCTATGGGTAAAAAAGAAAATCTATGTATGCGATAAGCCGCACCAGAGCCTAAAATAGGCCAAAAAAAATTAAAACTTTTTTCTTTTTCTAACTGCTTGGTTACAGCAACATCAGGCCTCCAACACGGACCGTGTATGCCTGCACATTTAGAAATGAGAGCCGCACCAACACACCAACATGATTTTTAGAATATTGCACGAACATAATAGTAGCATGCTTGATTGTGTTTAGTATTGGCATTCAAATTCAATGTTTCGCAATCGTTTTCTTCTGTCACCCTTTGTTTAACAAGAGATTATTCTACAGAAGCCAGTTAAAGAAAAAAAAACTGCAAGTAAGCCGCACTGGACTATAAACCTGATAAAAAAATAGTGAGTTATAGTCCAAAATATAAGGTATATTACCTTGGTTGAAGAACAATTATGAATACAGAAGACAACACTTTTTCACATCCTAAAATTATTTCCTAGAGTTAAAGCTAAACATTTTCAAACCCTGGTTTACTGTCTCAATCAGGGGTGCCCAAACGTTATTTTTTTTTTTTTTGCCCCGAGAGCTACGTTTCCAACAGCCAACACTCCGCAACATTTATTGGGTAACTAATGGGAATTGGACAAGAGTTTTGCCAGGAAATGGAGAATGTCAAGCCACTGCATTGCAGTAAAAGAGCCAAGCATTGTGAGGAGAGCCATAACAAGTCATGTTTGACTTTGCCTTAGTAAGCTTTTGTTTTGAAGTTCTTCTTTTGAAGCACAGTCGCATGAACGGTTAAACACGTGACAACTTTTGCTCTCAGAGAGAAAACATGGAAACAACCAGCTCAACAAACTCAAATAAATGAGAACTCGCAACTTTTGTTTTTTCAATTGGTGTTATTTTTTCCCGGTTGGGATGTTTTCCACGTGGTGCGACCAACAAGCTCGGCGGTTGACTGGTGACGCATTGAGCCACCCAAGTCTAGACTAGATTTAAAAAGAAAAGTATCACTAATATTTCCAAACTCTCGAAAAATGAGTAACATTTTGAAAAAATATCTCTCCAAAGTGACTTCAAACCCACAGGATTTTTGTTACCTAAATCATCGCATTTGCCTAAGCCTAGTTTACTAAAAAGTGATCAGTAGGAATGGCAACTATGTCAATCGAGTTATTTATGTCCATTATATTAAAGTAAAAGGTACCCCTTGCCAGCCTATATGGACAGTTGAGTGCTTCTAGACGCTAATGCTAGCATTTTTTGCTGCTTGCCGCCCAAATAGTAATGTTCTGGAACTGCTTTATTTAAAAAGTTCATTCACTTTTGCTTTGTTAGGCTTGATCTTTATTTTTTGGCGCCGCCTCTGGCCGCTGTTGATATTACATTTTATGGTGAGAAAGATGGCGTGGCTTTAATTAAGAGTAGTCAGTCGGTGACACGGGCATTGTTTTGCCTCTGTGAAAGCTGGGCCACGAGTTTCTGTAAGTTGTACATTCTTTGTAAGAATGTTGTCGTAAATTGCTACTGAGGACAACATGCTAGCTAATGTCAGTTCTCATCTTCAGCATGTTATATAGTGCTGCCTTGTATGCATTTAGCTCGTTAGTATTTTCCTTTGTGCCAGGTATTTTCTTTTGGTATATGTTAGCATATGCAAACGTTTTGCATTGATAAGAACTTATTTACCTCTAATTCACGTTTTGTATTGAAATTAATAGTAGTTGTCATTATGTCTGTCTTAGTCAATGTAATTTGTGTACATTTTTGTACATTTTCAGCCCCCAATTAAAATCTTAAGCGCTGACCGGTCTGTGCTGATGAAATAGTTGGAGATCACTGCCATAGGATACAATTTAACGCATTTTTAAGCATCCTTAATTAACATAATTACGAATTAAACTTGATTTCGGGAATTTTTTGCTTTTGAATCTACCGTATTTTCCGCACTAGAGGGCCCACCTAAAAGCCTTATTTTTTTTTTTTAAAACTGATGGTGCGCCTTTTAATCAGGTGTGCCTTATATATGGATCAATATTTATATTGGGATCCGTAGATGGGGAATGAGTTGATAAAGTAAGCTTTACCTGTTTGTTTAGTGTGTTTACAGTTGAACAAGGTTGATCATATTAACATTGACTTATTATGCTATTGAGACTTTAGAGTTATTATTTGAGTTATTATTGTTATTACTTTGAGTATTACTATATTGTGTTTGAAAAAGTTTGAAAATATGTCATTAATTGAGGGTGCGCCTTATAATCCGGTGCACCTTATATATGTAAAAAGTTTGAAAATATGTCATTAATTGAGGGTGCGCTTTATAATCCGGTGCGCCCTATAGTGCGGAAAATACGGTACTTCAAAATAGGAGTGTATGGATAGCTTGACTTCTTCCTGACAGTTTGGACTAAATAAAGAGGTATCCATAGCAGAAAATAATGCCTTGACTATTTTTTTTAACGCATTTCAATTACTACATATGGCAGTGTTATAATGCCCCTAGTGGATAAGGCATTTGTTCCCACTGTAATTATTTTAAAACCAATTATGCTAATTCATAAAATTTCATGCGATACACCAAATCCAATTTTGAAACAACGCCAACGTTGCTTCAGTCTTCATAATCATACAAAAGCATTATGGTGCCTGCACACTATTGACTGAACACAAAGAGTGTGTGGAGCAGAAAAGCTCTGTGGGCACACTGTTCAATGATAACATTGTCCAGGCAGTGAAAAGCTCAGCATCGTGACATTTAGGGAGCACAAAAAAAATAAAATTAATATAGCTAAAAAGACACACATCCGGGGAGGTGGACATTGTCCACGCAAACCCACAAGCTGTCCATTATCAGAGTCAATACGAGACAAATGAAAATAGCTTGAAGCAGGCCAGGTTTCACGTTGACCACGTTGTTCAAGTCTGGATAAGGACAATTCTGATACAGTTTGAATTGTTTTGAAACTGATTTGTGGGGGAATTTCCTTGCAATGCGAATTTTGAACAAAACCTGATGAGATTGAAATAGCCGCTGCTGTCATCCCTTCTGTGGAACAGAGCTTCACATGAAATAAAATCAAACCGAATGAACCACTTAAAATGATTGCAAAAGTAATTCGTAGGAAAATGAACAATAAAATAACGACTACAAAAAAATGAGTAGGAATTTAGTTTCAAAAGGAAATAATTAATAATAAGTGATAATAAACAATAATAACTACACAACCATTAAAATATGTCACAAACTTAGTAAATGTTAGTAAAAAAATTAATCACAAAAATTCAATAATTAATATAGAATGACCAGTGTATGAAATAATCAGTTATAAATATATCAAAATAACATGTTGAAATCAAGAAAATCTTCAACATAAATTAAAATAATAAAGTAATAAAGTATAACTAGTGTATCAAATAAACAATTACATAATTAACTATATTAAAATTACTCATATAAACTACTTAATGGTGTCAAGAAATTCATCATAATGAATAAAAAAAAAAATTTAAGTATGACTACTCTGTCAAATAATCACAATAACTGTATTAAAGTGACTTGCTGAAATTTTATTAAATGATAGTCAAGAAATTAATAGTAAAAATGTATAATAAAAACTACATACATTATTACTTGTAAATTAAATAATGACAAAACTAATACGTATATTAAAATGACATGTTGAAACTGTAGTAAATGTCAGTTAAAAATGCATGTATAATCAATTAAAATAACTAAAAGTGAATGAATTAAATTCAATTAAAATTACATGGTGAAAAATTAGTACGTCAGGAAAAAAATCCCCATATATACTATAAAAATGAATAAATCAAGGCTAGAACATTACATAATCAAGCTCAATAATTCATGTATTAAAATGACGGTGAAACATTAGTAAATTTTAGTCAACAATTAATTGTCAAAACTGTGCGTAAACAAACACACTTGACAATATCCATGACAGAAATTCCGTGTCATTTGGAAACATTGCATAGCTAATTTCATAGCAATTAAAATGATTTATTGTGATGATAAAAAAGGCCAAGGATTTATCGTGATGATAAGAGTTGTGCTGTGCTGTTACGTAGGTAGGTAAGGTAAAAGCAAAAACAGGAAGCAAATCAACATTGCGTGGACACAATCTTGTCTCCTGGAGCTTTGGTCAGCTCGGCTTGTCGTTATCTCAGCAGCCAGATGCATTTTATGTGCACAGTATGTGAGGAGGACACGCATTTGAGAAAAAAGTGCTTGGAAATGTGTTGGCCGCAGACATACACTTAGTTGCTTCCAATTTTGGCTTTGTGTGCTTCAACAAAAAAATCAATTTGGGGACAACAGCTGACACAGGAAGTGAGATAACGCTCATCTATAAACAGATGCTCTCACTAATAGCGGATGAGAGGAAAACCGAAGTGCATTTTTAAGGCCGTGGCACAATAAATCGTGGAACCGCCGGCCATTTGTAATTAATAACTCTAGTTACTGCAAAAGTGCGGCATCTATTTATTTTTTGCCTATTTTCGCTGCAGCTTCAGGGGACAAATTGGTTTTTCAATTTGTGGAGGACAAGAAGTTTAATCAGTGCTTGGTTAGTGCCCTGGAGCTACTAATCACAACTGGCTCCTTAGAAAGCAAATGAAGAAATTCGCTCTTCTGTTCTTTAATAAACGCTCACTGTGCTTAAAACGTGTCCAAGGTATCACACTTATGCGGCCAGGTGCCAATCTGCCAGACCTGTTCATATGGGCGGGGCATACTGTAGGGGTCGGATCCCTCCCGCCTCGCCGAGGCAAGGCATGGGCGGCTAACCGTTTTGACGTTTTGCACCGGTAATGATTTAACTCTTTCGTTGCCAAGCTTTATCGGAAAATGCGACCTCTAGAGTGCCGAGTATATTAAGCATTTTCACTCATCTTTTGAGGCTGACAGAATATCATATCATATGACAGATTGACTTCCCTTCCTTACTTAGAATTACAAGTATGAAAAATATGAGTTGTGTGGATGAAAACACTGCCATTCAATGTTCACAGTTATCACTAGAGTGCCCAAATGACTTAATCTTAGATAAATACTAGTCAAGGGTGTCAGCTATCCTCCATAAAAAAAGAAAATTTTACTATTTTTATTACTAATTTAAAAGATGAAAGTTCTAGTCCATGGCACTGAAAGTGTTAAACAGGTAGAATATGTTTGGCTGCTTGCAGAGTTGACTTGACAAGTCATCTTTTTGAAAAAAAAAAAAAAGATGGCAATAGCTTTTTTTGTTCTTTTTACCTTCTTGGCATGCATGGAGGATGAGGACGTTGTTGTCTTAACCCTTTTGGACCTTAGCATCACTTTGGAGGACATGACACTTGCATATCTAAACCAATAATTACGCAGAATTTTAATTATGTTGCCACTTCTGGGATGTCATTGGACGAAATTTTACCCATTGAATCAAGTCATGATGCTTATTGTATCTTACAAAATGCGACTTCAAATTTATGTGCTAATTTTTGCTCAAAACACATAATCATGCTGGTGCTGCTCAAACAAGCTTAATTAACCTCAGCATAATTTTAATGTAATTTTAAAGTAATTTTGGAAATATGTCATTTTAGAGCGGGGTCACCAACCTATTTGTAACTGAGAGCTACTTCTTTAGTAGTATTATGAAGGGCTACCAGTTTATGTGAAGACCGTGATCATGTTATTGATTCCTCACAATAATTAAGAAACAGCTAGAGTAATATGTAAATCAAGTGTAATATGTAATGTATACAGTAGGTCAAATATGCATAATCGTTAGTAAAATTCCTAGAAATTCCTAAAAAATCACAATGTTCTATCACTTGCAGAACAGGTCTGCAGGCTACTCATGTAATAATCGGGGGGCTACCCAGTGCACCACGTTGGTGACCCCTGTTTTAGAGGATTATTTTTCAGTCTAGCGCACCTTACAGTGGGCATCCATGGAAACGCAGTGCAGTTCGACAATACTACAGTGGACCCCCAGTTTACGACGTCCCTGGATTTTTTTCACCTTACGATGTTGACCGCGTTTTTTTTTTTGTCCCCTCTTTACGCCATTTTTTTCACGTCACGACAAAAACTCCTGCTCAAACATTGCGGTCAGTGTGCGTGACTCTGCGAGTTGCTCCGTGCTCATATGCCTGTTTTTTCCTTACCTTTTTGACATACATGCAGGATAAGAAGGAAGTTTGTTTTCAAAATAGATTACCATTAACGGGGCAGTTTGACTCAGAACAGTTAAAAAAAAAAAAAGAATGTGGTTGTATTTATGAATTTATCTATCCATTTGTACTAAATATGGTACACATTTCTTATAACAAAAGTTTAATATTTTGTTTGAAAGTAACTGTGTTCAATGAAAAAAAATAGCTGTAATCTTATTACAAATATATTTCCGACAGAATCTACTGATATCAGCTCATGTCTACTTGAGGAATGGGTCTCTAAAAAGACCGGTGTATTTATTTAGGAAGGAGGATCCTTTTGCCCATTTGGCCAAGTTGTGTAAATATTACCTGGCTGTCCCAGCAGCAAGCACCGAACAAGATGATTTTTTTTTTTTTTAAACTGGAAATAGCATCATGCCTGCCACAGCAGGTGAGTACTTCACTCAGCCCACGTCCGTACACTTGTAATCGAGTGTACTGTATAACATCAGTGTACATTTGGATTGAGTACTGAAACGGAACGTGGAACCTTCTGTGACTTCTTAAAAAAAATGCAAAAATCAGTTATCAGCAATGTATACTGTCAAATTAAAGTGCTAGCTTAATGCTAACATCCAATGGTAAGTGAAAAAGAGGGGCTAAGCAAATACATCATTTTAACAAAAATCACACAATCACACGGGCACATATTCTTTATCCTCTTAAGGATAATATAATACAAGGACATTATACATTACTGGCATTCGAGATCAAGTAAGTTTAAACTTGACAGTTAACTCATTCCCTGCAAGCACATTAAAAACAGATCTTTGGCGAATGATTTTTATTTTTATCACCTGATTAAATGATAATTGAAAGAATTTGCACACTTGATGAGCTGTCAGTTGGATCACTGATCTGGTCCACTGCGCTGCTTAAAATTTAACACGCTTCCTGTATTATTTTCCAATGTGTGTTTTGTTATAACACATCATGAACGGCACCGCCGGCACTTGCTGGCGTGCATGTGCACCCTCTCGCTCTCTCTCCGGTGCACGCGCATCCTCTCTTAAACGTCTCCGCACTCTCCGGCAGGATTCACTTGTGCGTGCGCATTAGAGAAGTGCATATCTTTTTTTTCCCTTTTTATCCATACAAATGAGCTTTTTACAATGACAGCGCATACACTGGGAAGTGGAGGACTACTTCATCCAGAAAGTGATGTTTTTGCACGTAGGTATGATTGCATCCTTGTGTGTTGTGATCATTTTTTAAAATTGATTTTCTTTGCATGTTTATTGAATATGCCGTGACACATATTTTGATTCAATATGTAATTTTCCTGGTATATTAAGCATAAGTGAAATATTATAGTATAAGTAAGTAAGTAAGTATGTATAACTATTATATTTTTCAAAGATAATGTATTATTTCAGGGACCTGTTCTCCAATGGGATACGGGAAAGCATTTCAGGGAGTACTTGAGATTTTAGCAGTGTTTCTACGGTTCAAATTTGATGCCTTTTAATGGCATGAGAGCAACGGTGCATTTTTATTTTCAAAACAAGAGCAAATTAATTGGCCCTTATAGCAACTTATTTCTTAGTTGTGTTCAGGTAACTCCTTTGCAAAATGTTGTGAACCTTTCTCTTGGTAGGATTTGATACAAGTTAATGTTGTATTTTTATGTAGTGACAGGAAGACCATTATTTTATCTTTTTGAATTGAGAGCAAATTAATAGAAGCATGAAGCAACATATTGCTAAATGAAAATATAATAGTGACTCCTTTGCAAAACATGTATGCCATTGTGTTTTTATCTAATTTAATGTTTTTTTTTAACGTTGTGATAGGAATCGTACATTCATCTTATCAAATTAAAAGCAAATTGGAACATAACAAAATATTTTGCTAAATTTTAAGAGATAATAAGATTCTAAAAAATCATCAAAATAATAAACTTACCGACTTCTTGTGATTATCATCTCCTGCTGTTCCCCACCCTCCCTCACTGAAGCTAAACATGAATAAATTACCATATCAATTAGCCATGTGCACATTTTGATGTCGAGTGAATACAGTAGCAATGAATTACTTTACTAAGTAGTAAGTGGCATTTGCACTCTGAAATTAATTTGCTTTTATTGGTGAAATTTGTTAAATGAAGTCAGATAATGCTTCAAAACAAAATGTATATGTCTATATTTTATACATAAAATTGTCCATATTCTGTTCTTTTCGTGTCAGATTAAATCCATATGATTACACTCCTCCTAAGTGCTGCAGTTTTAGTGTAGAGTTTTTAGCCAATTAAAATTCAGCTAACGTGTGTTGCCAGACAGACTTCATGTCTGCCTGAGCCCGGGGGTGCTGGGCATTCAATTGAACAGTTGAAGGCTTCTGTGCAGTGTGCAATGACGTATTGTGTAAGGGCTCATATTTTTTTTTAGACAGCTGCAATAGCCAATTGACCCATAGAAAGGCCTTCAAGAAACCTCACGTAGAACGTGTTGGGATTGGATGCTCACTGCAGGAAGGCGGTGCTATATTGGTCCACCATGTTTAATGGTGGAAATAGTTAAATAAAGTTATTTTAAAAAAAAGAGAAAGAAAAACAACATGCTGCTCATCCAGCTAACGTTAATGTACATCGAAGCCAGACCTGCAGGCGCTTTTTTATTTTATTTTTTTTAAACCCACAATGGCTGAAGACGAGCAAATCGGATATTAAAGCAGTGCGACTTTCAGCATTGGCGTCCATGTCAATACAAAAGGATTTATTATTGGAAATGAAGCAAAGACAAACTCTACAAGCAAGTCATGAAAGTCCTTCTGTGGAAAAAAAGAAGAGTGGATTTTGTACTATAATAACTTGGGGACAGCCGTTTTGGGTGAGTTAATATGTTTTTGCCATTTGATGTCATTCATATTCAATTGTCATATTTGGTTGGCTTTTGTTGTTGTGGGGTTTTGTTCATGTTTCTGTTCTACTTGTGTCTGGCTTTTTTGTCTGCGTTCTCGTTAGTTTGATTTGCTCCACCTGTCTGGTGATACTTGGTCCAGTTTTGCTCTCAGTTCGGTCCTGCCTCATTTCCTTGTTAAAACTTCCTCTTTTGAGCCAAGTATTTTTCAGTTTTCCTGCATTTTTGGGTCCCCTTTTTCCTCCTCCCAACTCAACTCACCATGCCCAGACGTGACACTTAGATTAAACTGCCATTTGTAAATTAGCGTACAATCTTGTTAAAGCTTCCCTGCTCTTCCTGGACTTCATAAAACTTTGTGGACAAATCATTTGAAATTATTATTACTTATTCTAGATTTTGGCACGTAAAATGAGTTTTAATTGCTGATGTGGGTTCATTGCGCATGAGGGGATGAGGGGTATATATATATATATATATATATATATATATATATATATATGTGTATGTATGTATATATGTATGTATGTATGTATGTATATGTGTGTGTGTTTCACAAGTGTTATATAGGAGGAAAAAAAAGAAATGATTTAAAGTATGCTATATTGTTGTATAAAAGAAGACTTAAAACAGTTAATAATACTTAATAATGTTCAGCTAGAAAAGAACATCTCCTTGCTTAAGGGAAAGCCTTTTCGTGTATTTTTCTTTAACAAACTTTTTTTTAATATACATTGTGTACAGTAGTATTAAAAACAAATTCCTGAACATTATCCAGTACATACAACACCTTGTGTATTTCTTTTTCGAATATACACTTTGCATACTACTACTAATAGGCCCATCCTGTTAAATCGAGATTATCCCATAAAATGTCCTTCCAGTGTGTTAGAAAATGTTGTGCTTTCATAATGAATCCTAACCATTGTAAGATTCCCAATTGTGCACTTCAATGTGATTGCAATGCCCTTATTGGCAATGCAATGATGCCAGACCTGCTCTCCCTCATTCGATTAACTTGGACTCATTTACATCCAGACTTGGGCCCTTATAACCCCCACCACCTCCAAGAATAATGTGTCAGCAAAGACTTGAGCTGTCAGACAGGGATTGCTTGGAAAGAGCGCGTCCTCCCCCGGGGGAGGAGAAACGGAGTCTGCGAGAACGTAACAAGTGATTTCCCCAGGCAGGGCACGAGCTGATTGTAAATGAACACACGTGCCGTCTCGGCTAGTCAACGGAGACCGTTCCATTGAGAGGCCCTCAACGCGCATGTTGCCAATCAAGTCCTGGTGAGGAATTACATGCAAAATCTATGATAATCCTCAAAGGAAGCGCACGACCCTGCTCTAAGCCAAGGCTCAGTTTTTTAAGACTTCTGGCACTGCATTCCCTATAGGTGGCGCTGGTTTTATTTTGACTCCACATTTTGTAGTTAATACAAAGCTGTGATCTTCACGTAATTCTGCCTCAACCGTCATATCAAATAACGGCCAAAATAAACTTTCCGGTAAAAAACGTATGGCATTTTATTTACTTGTTTACCAGTCTAGGGTATTTTTTAAAAAATATTTTTATATTTTGTTAAAAAAATGCCCATTCCCATAGATTAGGTTACGGGGCCTAGGATTTGTGCCAGTGGTATTTTAGAATAATAATAAATAAATAATAATAATATAAACGTACCAGAGAAGAGAAAATGATCAGCAAAAGCCTACAATACATAGTAATCAGTGCAACCTAGTATAATAACACACATATGTAGCACATATGATCAATATATTTCTGCAGTACTAGATTGTTAATTGATGAAAAATTGTACACGGCAAGCTACCTTGATGACAGTTGGCCCAGCACTGGCTCGTTGTGTATTGGAAAAGTTATTAGTAGCCACTAGAATTTGTAGATAGGTGTGTAATGAAACGCTGGGATATTATTTCATGTTATTGCTACCATTCCTATCCACACTGGCATTCTTTGAAAAGCTGTGGGATGCATTGACTCAACGGGAGTGGTTAAGCAGTGCTAGCTAGAAGCTAATCTTTGTGAACATGCTATAAGGCGCACGGGATTATAAGGCGCACCCCCAATTGATGACATATTTTAAAACTTTTTCAACCACAATATAATATTTCTCAAAGTAATAACAATAATAACTCAAATAATAACTCTAAACTCTCAATAGCATAATAACCCAATGTCAATATGAGCAACCTTGTTCAACTGTAAACACACAAAAGAAACAGTTAAATCTTACTTTATCAGTTTATTCCCTATCTACAAATCCCAATCTCAATATTGATCCATATATAAGGCGCACCATTAGCTTTTAAAAAAAAAAAAACTTAAGGCTTTTACGTGCACCTTATAGTGCGGAAGATACGGTAATAGTGTTCATGTCCATACATTATTTGGTATGGCAAGGTTTATTTTGAAGCGTTGCCTGGCCGTCTCGCCTCACGTGGCCTTTTAATCTCGCAAGATTTTGTCATACAACATCTATTCCTAACCTTATTAGTTGACCACGTCATTCAGTGCTCTGCCTAGCAATGAGTGACCAATAAAAAGGGTGAAATGAGCAGCAACAAGAACCAGAGAACTTCTGTTGATCTGCATGGCTAGGGTAAGTTTTATAGAGCAATAATTCATAAATGTTTCAGCTGTCTCTAAAACTTGGGAGTTAGAATATTTATAGACTCTGCAGAGCAGCAAATGATTGCACAAAAGCTTTATGAGGAAAGGCAATGTCAGTCAAGATTTTTTTCCAGGTAAAAAAGTCGGGAACTATTAAAATGTGTAATTAAAATAATTTTTAATTGGTACCATTTACTTATTTAGATTGTTTCCATTTTTCATATCACTCAATAATATTGTTAAGAATTTAATCAGTGACCAGTGATTTTCTATTTGAAGGGACGAATAATAAATGGATACATATTAAGAGTCACATTTAATTCATATCTACGTCATAAGATTACTTTTAATCTTTTGTCTTATTTGGACTCAGTAAATGTAATGTTTTTACAATCAATGGGATATTTAAGTTTCTGCAAGAATTATTAAATCTAACTGAGTGCTTTTTAATGCCATGACAGGAACATTTCATTTTCCCTTTTCAAATTAAGAATAAATTAATTGTAACATGGTGCAATTTATTGCCAGATTATAGGTACTTTTTTGCAGAACACCATGCCATTATTTTGTGTATTACAGAAGTTGAGCCAGATATAAAACAGATGTCACAAGATCTATCTTCGGAGATTGTTGAATGAAAAATGCCTTAACATATCACTAGATTAGAAATGTAGTTCCAAAGTAAATCTGACATGCAATTATGCTTTTTTTTTCATAAATTTTTGCAGATGTCGAGAATTATACAATTAATGATCTGTTTCTAGGGATAAGTGATATCACACATAAGAATATTTCCCTAGCTGTAGTTTTTCCGACTCACCACACTTCAGTAGTACTGACTCTCAACTACAAACTGTTGAACCTTCTGTATTGGCATTCCTAGAAAAAGGGTAAAAGGAAGGAATATAAATCCAGAAAATTCATATTTCTGTTCTATTTTTCACAAAATTCTGCCATTGATTAAATACTTACGGATTCCTTTGTTGTGTGATTGCAGATAGGACATTATAATTCTGAGATCATCATGGATTCTTGGATCTTCCCGTCATCCCTCCCAAACATGTCGGAGCACCTAATGTATGACAGCTTCCTGCCGGCGAACGAGTCAGACCAGCAGAGGAACGACACTGACCAGAGCTTCAACGGAACCAGCACGGTGGTCATCACCTGCATGTACTTCCTGGTGTGCACCATGGGCCTGTGCGGGAACGCTCTGGTCATCTATGTCATTCTGCGCTACGCCAAGATGAAGACGGTCACCAACATTTACATCCTCAATCTGGCGGTGGCCGACGTGCTCTTCATGCTGGGCCTGCCCTTCATTGCTATCCAGTTGGCCCTGGTCCACTGGCCCTTCGGTCCAGTCCTGTGCCGGGTGGTGATGACGGTTGACTCCCTGAATCAGTTCACCTCCATCTTCTGCCTGACAGTGATGAGCGTGGACCGCTACCTGGCTGTGGTGCATCCCATACGCTCAACCAAGTGGCGCAAGCCCCGCATGGCCAAGACCATCAACGTGGCGGTGTGGGGGGTGTCCCTCATGGTCAACCTGCCCATCGTCATCTACAGCGGCGTCATCACCAAACACGACGATTGCTTCTGCACTATCGTGTGGCCCGAGCCTCAAGAGGCCTACTACACCGCCTTCATGTTCTACACCTTCATCCTGGGCTTCTTCCTGCCCCTCCTGGTCATCTGCCTTTGCTACCTGCTAATCATCATCAAGGTGAAATCCTCAGGCATCCGCGTCAGTTCTTCGTCCAAGCGGCGACGCTCAGAGAGGAAGGTGACGAGGATGGTGTCCATCGTGGTGGCCGTTTTCGTCTTGTGCTGGCTGCCCTTCTATGTCTTCAATGTGACCTCGGTGACAGGCACGCTGAGCACCACGCCGGTTCTGCGCAGCACCTTCGCCTTCGTGGTGGTGCTGGGTTACGCCAACAGTTGCGCCAACCCCATCCTCTATGCCTTCCTGTCAGAGAACTTCAAGAAAAGCTTCCAGAATGTTCTGTGCCTCAAGAAGGTTGGCGGACTAGATGAGGTTGAGCGCAGTGACAGCCGCCAGGACAAGTCCCGAATGATGGCTGATCCCACGGAGACCCAAAGTACACTGCTCAATGGGGACCTGCAGACCAGTATCTGATCTGTCTTGGCTTACTTTACTCATCTTGACGTGGGTGTAAAATTTTTGATCCGCTGGAAAAACCAGGGAGATAGGTAGAGATCAGTTCTCCCATGATGGTTGACCCCAGAAAGACTCTGCTTAACAGCAATCTTCAGACTAGTACCTATATTACCTACTCAATTGGTTCTATTAGATGTTGACCGGATTAGGCATCTACCAGAGAGGTAACGGTAGTCTGACCAAATTCAGAGCCTGAAAGACAAGTCTCACATGATGGACAACTCCATAGACACACTGGTGAATATGAACCTTCAAATCAGTACCAGTGTTTACTTACCTTGAGATGGCTCAACTTGCTACGGACATCTTTTCGAGTGGCAAAAGTCATTACCAGGGAGGTAGTCCCAGCGAAGGCGAAGTAACAGCTATAGCGACAAGTCTTGCATTACGGATGATCCTATAGAGACCCTGTTGAATGCCGACCTTCAGACCAGTACCTGAGCTGACTTACCCTTCTTTACTTGCTAAGACGTGGCTCTACTTGACATTTTTCAAAATCCAAACTAAGAGGGAAGTAGTCAGAGCAAAGTAACAACCATCAAGACAAGTCTAGCATGATGGACAACCCAATGGATACCCTGAACAGTGACCTATAGACCAGTGGATAAACTGACTCGTTACCCCATACTCACCTTGATGTGGCTTTTTATTGTGTTTTTTCCACTGGCATGAGCAAACTCCCAGGTAGGTAGGCCGAGCGCATCATGAGGTAAAGTCCTACATCCAAGATTTAAAGTACTCGGTGACCTGCAGATCTCTACATGACGTGACTTAGATCCCTAGCCTTGCATTGGCTTTACTTGCTATTGATACCTTTTCTAGAGCCAAAAGCCAACTAACAGGGAAGAAGGACAAGCACAGAGGTAACCAAAAAGGTGTGTCGCATCATGGCCGGCTCCATGGAGACATGACTTGCTACCCCTTACTCACCTTGACGTGGCTCTACTCGCTAGTTTTCCATTAGCAAAACCCAGCTACCAGGGAAGTATGTTGATGAACCTTAAGTACTATGTGACCTGCAAATGTCTACCTGATCTGAGTTGCAGGTCTGATCCTGCATGAAGGCCAATCACACCAAGACCCAAGATACTCAATGTCCTGCTATCTGACCTAACATGAACCCTGTCCTAGCCTTGACATGGTTGTCCCGGTCATTGAAGTTTAGTCGTTAGGTCGGTTCCTACATGATGGCCAACCACACCAAGACCTAAAGACCTCTGGACCTGCAGATCCCCCACGTAATCTGATTAGACGCATGGCCTTGACATGGCTCCCCTCGCTATGAGTCGGAGGAACAACTCCTGCATGATTGCAGACCTCGTAGAGACCCAAAGTATTTAATGGTGAGCTGCAGACCAGCGTCTGATGCGACTCAACTCAACTATCTTCTCTTCCTTTCATAATAGCCAACTACAGTATTTCGCATCAGTTACCAGCCGGGTGTCCAAGTGTTCCTTTCGATCAGGGAGTACTGCCTGAAAGTGAGAATGTAACGGTACGCTTGCCCTGTCGTTGGGCCGTAGTTGTGTACACTGTATAGTCTCCACATTGGCAGTCTACTGTTTACCATCCTTATTCTCAGATATAACAATTGAGAAAAGACTAGAGTGGCATTTACTTTTGGCATTTGTTTCGTGAGTCTCATTCCAGCCAAAGCCTTCCATCCGTTGTGGATTTAAGTTTCCCCTGGTACCCTTTTGCAGATGAGCTTGGAGTCCAAACCGAGGATTAGAGACGGTACTTTGCAATTGAAATAGGGCAAATATGACGTCAAAGACAGACGACGAGGGATATCAGGAGAAGTACATTGTTTCTCCTCAGATAAACTTCCCATGCAAATGTTTGCTCAGCTCTATAAATGAAATCTGGACTGTTTTCCTCGAAGTGTGTTGACATTAGGGAATGATCCCTCAGGCGAATGGTGCGCGCACACACACATACACACACACACACACACACACTTCCTTGAAGCTACTGGGTTATTTGCATGAATCATGTTACCATAGTTTTGTGTAAATATAACGTCGAAACCCCACCTGAAAATCCAACCTTCCCACGTTTTTTTTTTTTAAATGAAGCATTTTGAAATAAGAGAATAGTTATGTTTTAACTTCAAATGGACTTGTTTAAATGCTTGCTATTTATTGCATTTTAGTGTTACTTATTTGGTTGTGCAGTGTGATGTAGAGAGAGAGAGAGAGAGAGAGAGAGAGAAATTATTGAGGTATAATTTCTTTAAATAAAACAAATAACTATAAAAATAATAGAAGACAAAACCCTTTTTTTTAAATCAGATCATTTCTCATAAAAGCTTTAAATGTCAACATTTGATTGTTAGTGTTTATAAAACTTTTTTTAGAATGATAATTTAACACTCAGTCATAAGTAGGAAAATTGGACAAAATAAAATGCAGTCTCCTGTTTTGCAGCTTTTTTTTTTTTTTAAGTAAGGACACGATAAGCCAGCCCAGTCTTGAACCATCTTTTGATATATCGTCGGGATTATACCATTTCAATGTGCATGCTGTTAACGAGATCGCTAATACAATTATTATAAAATGCATTTTACTTTTGAAAATGTGTTTGTTTTAAACACCCAGCAGTTATAAACATGAATTTGACAAGGGCTACAAGATTTTCCCTAATTGACTGTAAATGTAACATTTGTTGGAATTTTACATTGGGTTTGAATTGGTTATATATATATATATATATATATATATATATATATATATATATATATATATATATATATATATATATATATATAATAATTTTTTTTGTTTTTTCTTGGGTGTATGTTTTGCCTGACTTGACACGCCAACGTGACTAATGACATTATAATGTAGTAGTTCATTTTGTTGTGGCCGCAAGACACATTTGAAGTGTTCTATATTTCCATAGCAACAGTGACCACAAGTGTTAGTTCCGCTAAATAATTCATTAGCATCATATTACAAGAAATGACTCTGTGGTATGACTAATAGAATTTGTGTCCCCTTCATTTCCTACTGTGGTGCTGACTGTGCTTTTTTTTTAGCACGGCTATTTGCCGTACCTTCGTATTTGACAAGAGACATCGGTTTGTGGCGTTGTCAAGCATCTGTTTGAGGGAGGCATTTATTTGACTAACCAGGGCGACTAATTGGAGGAGTTACGGTCACTAAAATCTAAATTGTGTGATGGCCTATGCCAGCTTTGCAGATGCCATATGTATTCCAAAGAAATGATCTAAAAGGTGGTTTGCAGGCTCCTTCTAGTGGTATATGAACAAATCACTTTCAATTGTAAATTCAGTACATTGCCATCCAAAGGAATCGATTTATTTTTTATAGGTAATTGTTTCACACCAGTGAAGGGGGGAAAAAGTTTGGACTTTATTTTCAGAACTCTGGCTTTACGACTTCTGACTTCATTTCTCATATTACTCACTTTAAAGTCTTTTGTTTTAAAGCCTATTCACAGAATTCTGACCATATTCTCAGATTCCTGACTTGAGACTGACTCACTTGAAAACAAAGCCAGAGTTCATCATTTAAAATTTGGAATTCGGACTTCATTTGCTTTGAAGTCAGAATTCTTAGAACGAGTTCTGCAGACTTCTCATCGCAATATTCTGACTTTAAACTAAGATTTATGACTTCATTCTCTGAGTTTGGACTTTGTAGTGAATAAAGTCAGAATTTTGAGAAGAAACCAGAATTCGGAATGTTAAGTCAGAAGTCTGATTTTTCACTTGAATGAATTCTGAAAAGAGAGAACTCAGACTTGAAAGACAGAAATCTGAGAATGCTTGAATTCTGGGAATAAAATCTAAATTCTAAGAATAAAGTCAGAATTAACTTTGTCGGATATATAAGAAAATTGTGAGCTGTGAATTCTGACTTGAAGTGAGAATTCTTCTGTGGATGCTGGAAAGAAAAAAAAATGATGGCAAGGCCCTCACTTCTCATAATTCTGTCTTCGGAGAATACTTACCTCAGTCAACTTTACACTCACAATTCTCATTTCAAAGCCAAAAATATGAAATCAAACAAAGAATTCTGACTTTAGGCAACATATTTTGAAAACAAAGTCAGAATTTAAAAAATAATTTTGATCATCAAGACAACTTTTTTTCTTTCTCTTTACTGGATCTGTTTTTTTCATATTAAATATTAGTTTTGAAACATTTATTTTGGTGTAGTTGTTAAATGTTCCATTAGATTTATTTTTCTAAATTTAATTACAACGTATGTTTAGCGGAACGCTGCAGTCTTGGGGTATTCAGGTATTAAAAAAAAAAAGAAAGAAAGAAAGAAAGAAAGAGGCATAACCCCCAAATTGTTATATGTATGTACTGTGTATACTGACCTATGTTTGATGAAGGAAATTGTATGTTGAAAAAAAATGTAAATAAAGTTTTTTTTTGTTTAAATAAATACTTGATTCCAACAAATGATTGATTTTGGATTATGTATTCCTCTTCAAATAACGGCCACTAGGTGTCAGTATAAGCCCGCGTACTCTCATTTTCGATGCGCTCCATTACATTGAACAGTACAATTAATTTCGGACGTATTAGAAATACGCCCCTTAACTCTTCTGCACTATTTTCATCATTTTTGTGTCATTTTCTTCATAATCATTCTCAGGGCATTTTATCCAATGGATGGCACAGTCTTCGTAATGCAATAACTATGTGGTCCCGTCAATTTGAGCATAACCATTTTGTCGCCATCTAGGTGAAATTTCAGCCCCCTGGTTCTTCTTTCAATACTTTCCCTTTAAAGTGAAACGCTTTTGATGTAAAGATCAAAGAAGTGGACAAAACACTGCATTAAGGGTTAAGGGCAGAAGCCATCACACATCAGACTTGCATTATGCCCTGGCGGACGCCATTTATGTGAAGTGTGGCGTTTATTGCACCGCAGTGCGACACGCGCCTGCAAACGTAATGTTTCCATGGAGAAGTTATCGCCCGATGAGGACCGGGGATGCGCGCGAGGCAACCCGTTTTATAGGTCCTCATAGTACACAACATTAACCGCGATGGGATTCCAGTAAAGCTGTTATCATGGAAGACAGCAGTGTGGTCACATGACCATTAGGCCCGGTGCGGTCCACGGGCAGCGGGAAAAAGAAAAAAAAAGAAAAAGAAAAAGGTGAGCGTCCTTTTAATCAGCACCATCATCATCATATACCAACAATTCCACAAGAATGAAAGTAGCATATACGTCCAAAAACATTTCCAGTAACAGGAACAGCAAAGGACATATGACTCGTATCATGATTTTTTTTTTCTTTAAATGAAACAATAGTAAACAAAGAAAACGTGTCCATGAGTGCAAAAAAAAACAAAACAAAAAAACCCTGCCATTAAGCAGATTTGAAAACATTGGAGATGAGGGAGCACAGCGGCTGTCCAAAGGGTTTCCATGGTAACGCTGGCCTTAGCAACAGGCAAGCGTCTCTTCCCAGAAAAATTAAAGAAAATAAAAAATAGATCCATATGATATTATAGCCATAAAAATGCTCTTTCAAAGTTCTTAATACGTTGATTTTTTTCCTTTTTTTTTTTTTGCTTTTCCATGATGCATATTGGCGGCCTTCAGAGTTAAATGCTTGGTCAGATGAGACGAGAGCACCGGGGGTTTTTCTTTCTTTTTTTTTTTTTAAATGGGGTGTCAGAATACTGTACTAAGATGTGCCCAGAGATGTCTCCTCTTCATCTTCCTCCTCTTCATTCAGTTTTGTCAAGTAGATGCCAAGAAGTAGCTCAGTGCTTTTTTTTAACGTTTGCATGTCATACATTGTCTTTTTTTTACTGTCCTCCACATTCAGGGGAGCAGCCTATTTTTTTTTTTTTTTAATATAGTCAGTCAGGTAGTTCAGGTAGGCTTGTATGCGTGCGTGTGTGTGTATGTGCATTGCCAACTGTTCATGGTCAGTGGTGGTGGTGGGGGGGAGGGAGGGGCTACTCATACTCCAGGAACTGTTTATGGTAGAATAAGAGATACCTAAAAGAAGGAGTTGAAGACAGAAAATAAAGAAAAGTCGTCATTGTCAATGAGGAGAGGTTCTTATATGAACTTCCTGGGTAAATCAAGGTTGCATTTAAAAAAAAAAAAAAAAATATATATATATATATATATATATATATATATATATATATATATATATATATATATATATATGTAATTTTTTTTCCCCGATTTTGTTCATTGTTAGCCTAAAGGAGTGTCTAAAAACGGCTGGTACTAAAAGAGTTAAGTAATTAAGGAACAAATGTCCTTAGGTACTTAAGTAGCTGATAACTTTATGCACCTTAGTACTAAAGTACTTGATTACATTATGTACTAGGATTAGGGTTAGGGTTAGTAAGTTAGTAGTACGTAAGTAAGTGATGATGCAATCAATCTTGTTTCGCAACTAAGTACTACACTATGGTTAATACCGGTAATTAGGTAATTGTTTAATCATCTATTGTAATCAATTACTGCTGTAGGACTGAATTACTTAACACAATTGATCACTTCAGTACTTTATTTATTAAGTAACAGGCATTTTAGACTCCTTTAGACTTGCCAGACTCCTTTTCTGGCAAGTGGTGTAAATAGTTTAAGAACCAGTAGCTCTACAATAATAATTATTTAACAAGTTTACATGTCAAAAATGAGATGATTTTGGTCTTGAGCTCCTCACAGGCTGTACATTTTCTAAGGCGGCAGACGCTCTGCTAGTTAGAGTGCACATTTGCGTGTTGCCGTCTTACCCTTCGCTGTCAAGTACATCCTTAATGCTGGCCTTGGTGATGATGGCGTCGTCACATTTGAACCACTGGTCCTTGTGTTGGCGTATGAAGCTGGTGTAGTGGCCGCTCTCCAACGTGCCCTGGTGGTTGACCACCGCAAACAAGGAATACCTGGACATCAAAGGACAGCTTTTTTTTCTAAGTATGCGTCACATGTGAGCAAACGGCAGACGTCGACTTCTAATGGTGTCTCAATTACCGTGGTTACCTCAGTTTATAGACTGGATCATTTACGCCTGGGCGTTTAACGGGTAAACTGCTAAGTTCATTTCGACTCAGTTGCAAAGCAAAACAGCAGCACCTGCCAAAGCACGTAGAAATAGCTTGTGTGCGTGATCTCGGCTAGATGAGAGACGGGTAAAAAAGTGTAAGCATTATAATAGAAACTAACTTTGTGATTATTTCAGCTTTTTGTCAGACTGCTACCTCATGATGGGAAAATGAAGCAAATGCGATATATTTTGCGATATAATATGCAATATTTTTTTTACTCCTGTAGAAGGTGCTCCTGAATGAGAACTAAACATGAGTGCAGTGGAAATGTATGAACCAAGAGTGCCATCTGGAGGAGTCAAAAAAATATCCCAAGTGCTTCATGAGGCTTTGTTTATCCATCCCAACCAATACGGATGTACGAGGGGGTGAGTACTCAACTGTGAGTAGTCATTGATACTGATACTGCATACTGATAACTACCATTAGTGCTTTTGAAGGGCAAATCTACCCCCTCCCCAAATAAAAATAAAAAAAACAATGAGATAAACTTAAAGAAAGACCTACTTATTACATTTTTTAAATCTTATGAAATTATGGACACAATTCCACATTAATTTCTAACATTTAGTGAGTAATTGTTTACTTGCCATCACGAGTAATACCTTTTTAACTAAAGCCAGGTCTCAGCCTGATACGAAACATGGGATTGATACATTTAAGAGCTGTCAAAACAAATCAATTAATTGGCAGGTAATTGGTTGTCATATTAATTGACAACAATTTCTCCCACACTTCAAAAACATGCATGGCAGGTGTATTGAACATACTAAATTGTCCTTAGGTGTGCGTTAAAAGTCGTTCGTTTCTGTGTGGCCTGCAATTGGCTAGATAACAGTTCAGAGGGTCCCCGCCCCAAGTCAGCTGGGATAGGCTGACAGTAAGCCTGCCATCCTTGTGAGGATTAGCGGCTGTTTCACCTGAATCAGTTCAAATGTTCTGATTTCAGCCTGTCAGCAGTAATTATTCTTTGTAGTCTTTCATGGTTGCAGACAGGTTATCTTGTGTGTCTAATCAAAATAAGCCTTTTGCAAATATCTGCTTTTACTTTGGGAATTGGTTCATTGTTTTATTCCAAATTGAACAATACGAAACATAGAGTAATTTGAAAAAAATGCTAATGCAATCCACTTGAAAAAATGAGATGCAAATGAGATTGCATCGAATTTATTTCATGAAATGATCGAATTCTAAAAACAGCGTCGATAGTGACAGCACTAGTACTCACCCATCTTCAATTGCGCTATTGGAAATTGGTCTACCTCCCACTTAAAACTCATCATCCTAATGTAGCAAAATTATCGAAACGTATTTGTTACTCTACATCATTTTTTTTTTATCCAATGCTGCACTGCGATTTGATTTTAATCAGACATAAATGTCAACTCTTTCATTACCATTGACGGCTTAAAATGTCAAAAATAAAATTTGGATGGGTTGGCAGTGAAAACAAATGGTAAATGGGCTGCACTTATGGAGGTAATTTCAGGTGAAGGTCTGAACAGATGATTATACTTACTTATTATCGTTGTTTAACACGTCCAGCGTTTGTTGATACTGTCCATTCATTCTGCTCTCTTTGCTGCGGGACAGTGAGGACAGGAGGGATTAACACACACACCCCCCAAAAAAATAAAATAAAATAAAATTGCAGCAATGCTGCAAAACGTCCACGAAGTGGCGCCAGTGTCTCATCTCTGAGCTGCCTGTTTATTTATATATTTTTTTCCCTGTCACGTGTCTAAGAATAGATGAATGGACTGCTCCAGGCAGGGTGGGGCTGCACAACTGGTGTATGCTCCACTGACTTTCACACACCAAACCATTATTTTGGACAGGCATTCATTGTTATTTAAGAATATTTGTATTATGCAGATATAAAAATGTACCGTTGAGAATATCACTTTAAAAGATTAATATTGATGATTGACATTTACAAAACTAAAAATAATGTATATATTTTCGAAGAAATGTGTTCTGCTTACTCTGCACTCATTGTGCTAATGAATAATGCAAAAATGGGGGTAGGGGTACCCCTGGGGGCCTGTGTAGGTACTTCAGGGGTTTGTAAGATTTGAACTGGGTTTCTGCAGGTATCAGCAAATCTTATTTCATGCTTTATAATGCTATGACCAGAACAGCACGTTTTTTTTTTTAAAGCAAACTAATTAATATTAAATTAAGTGCTAGATACTGTGAAACTGTGTTTATAGTGACTGCCCTGCAAAATGTTGTCTGCCTTTAGTTGATTAAATTTTACATGAATGCGCTATGTCATTAGTAATGCAATTCTTCTGTAATAGATGAATAAAACATCCAAGTACAATTTATTTACTGATTTATTTTTGTAGTCACACATGGATGGCATAGCCCTCTGTTTTAAATCCTTGTTTTTCATCCAAAAATGCTATTGTGCTGATTAAGGAGTACTTGGCTGGAAAAAACAAAAACAAAAAACAAAAAAAAACATAAAAAAATCGCACGGGGGCACATCATTAAAAAACTTTTGAAAAGCACTTCCACATATAATTAGCCAGCCAACATGTAGTGTGTGCCCCCACCTGGATGCCATGAAGGGCGTCATGTCCAGTTCGAGAGGAAAAGAAACGTATGTAGTGATCTTCCGCCGCAGTTTGGCGGAGTGCTCGAACCGCTGGGGACGGCCGGAGAGAGAGGATGAGAGAGGAGGGAGATAAGTGGAAGGGGGTAGAAAAATGGCCACCAACCCCCCCGAAAAAAGAAAAAAAAAAACCATGCAGAATTGGTACCACATAGCTATTACACCACTGGATGTTACATGTGTTTGATTTGCTACAAAATAACACAACAACAAGGATTTATAAAAGAAAATAAAAAACGTCTTTTCGTTGGCCTGTTTTCTGAATTGCATTAATATATAATGAGTGTCCGAGTCTATGATAAATAAAATATGGCCGACAAGGGAGCGCCATGTCAGTGGTTAACGAAAAAACTATTCCTGGGCCACACAAATGGATCCAATTATAGAAGGGGCAAAAAGGTGGTCAGCGTTTTGGCCAAAGAGGCAATTGAATTGGTGCAAGGGTTGCGGAAAGTGAAAGTCCGGACTCACTTTGAGATGGAAACACGCTACAATGGGCAGCTTCTTCATCGTCAGCTGTTTGGTGGACTCCTGGTAACTATGGCAACCGCCACACTTGATTTTGGCACTGCTCCCTAAATGCTCGGGTCGTGTAAACCTGCGGAAAAGTCACGGAGAAGGGGCTTGGATATATTTTTTTCACACTCTCTCTCTTCATACTGCATTGCATTGCATTGCATGTCAGTACACCCAAAAGCCACTCAGCCTCGCCGGTGTTGCCAACGCCTCTATCACCACGGCAACCGGCCCTGTAGCTTTAATAGACTTTGCTGCAGCGACTAAGGGGGTGTGTGAAGAGCCGCAGCAGAGGGGAGGGGAAAGAAAAGTAAGAAGGCAAAGGAGAAGATGATGACGGTTGGAGAGGGTACGAGAAGGAGAAAAAAAAAGAATTAGGCAAGCAAATGAGATAAAGAAGAGAGGGGGAGAACGGAGAAGAAAATGGATGGGGGTGACATCCGCTCCGGCAATAACAGCATAGTCTCAAAATAGCGCTATTACATTGTGTTTTAACCAAATAGGGTTTCATGAAATGATAGCTCTGGTATGTGATCCATTTATTGAATGTATTATTCATTTTATGTTTCGATCTACAGGCACAGAAGTGGAATGCCTGAAAAAGCAAGATGAAGATGTTCACGTGAAGTCTACCTGCGAAGGCAATCTGTGAGCGTAGTGGCGCCCACCAGGTGGCTTTCCCCGTTGACCGTGCTGCCGTCACCTCCGGGACTGAGTGGCCAGAACGGTGTGGACGAGCCGGGCAGGTCCAAGCTGATGTCCCAGAAGGGATCTATCGTAGTTGAAACCCCACTGCGACGGTGGAAATAAGGGAGAGGGATGGACAGAAGGCACATTATTATTCGACAAGTGTTTTGTGTGCGAATGGTGCTTTGTTTCACATTCCACTCCCGATGAGAGGGTGATGACATGAGTGGTAATAATATGAGCACCCATATTTCTGTTTGAGCAAAAGAGTTTCACACAAAAAATGTTTATTTTTTTTTCTCTTTGTCTGTTCCATTTTTGAAAACGAAATGTTAAACTTTTTAACGTTTAACATTACACTCAAAAAACCTTTGAGTGTGGAGACATGTGTTGGGTGTGACATGTAACAAATTGATGTACATTGGAAATGACCTGAATCTCTTGCTGGGCCAGACACAATGATGACCAACTAATTTATATGGTTTAACCCACATACACACACACACAGACACACACACACACACACACACGCATGCACGCACACAAACAAACGACATCTTGGTGGTGCAGTTGTTACCACGTCCACCTCACACTTAAGGGACCAGAGTTCAATTCCAGCTGGCCTTCCTGTGTGGTATTTGCATGTTCTCCCCAAGCTCGCCTGGGTTCTCTAAGAGAACTCCGGTTTCCTCCCACACCAAAAACACGCATGGCAAACGAATTGGACACACTAAATTGTCCTTAGGTGTGAATTTGGTGTGTGATATGCACCAGCAAGCCTGCGTCCCTTGTGAGGATAAGCGGCAACACAGAAAATAAGTGGATATAGAGAGACAGTTGTAATGGGAAAATGAAGTTTCATGAAGCACCTGTGATATTTTTTACCCCAGTATATGGTGCTACTGGTTTGAAAATAAAAACTAGTGCAGTGAAACTGTATTAAACTTCCGCTGCACCAGTGCCGTACACATATATACATATATATACATATATACATATATATATATATATATATATATATATATATATATATATATATATATATATATATATATATATATATATATATATATATATGTGTGTGTGTGTGTGTGTGTGTGTGTGTATGGATGGATGGATAGACAGATAAACAGACAGACAGACAGAGATAGATAGATAGATAGATAGATAGATAGATAGATAGATAGATAGATAGATAGATAGATAGATAGATAGATAGATAGATAGATAGATAGATAGATAGATAGATAGATAGATAGATAGATAGATAGATAGATAGATAGATAGATAACTAATAAGTCAACAAGGATTTGAAACGGGCTCAATGGGCCTTTAGAGCACTAATGCTTTGCTAGCTACACAGCTCAGGTTGAACAGGGTGCGGCTTAGCTGGCTGGCGGAGGTGCTTTTGCAGTTCAGTGCAGCGTGCTGGTGTTAATGTGACAGAACAGCTCGGGGGGGCGACCAAGCTTGAGTAGCACTGCTGTCTAGACTACACCCCACCCCCTCCTTATCGTCCTCCCACCCACCACTACTTCCAACTCGATTGGCCCCATGCAAAGGGATTAGAGGTGACATGGAAATTAATGACTTTTGTTCGAGTGCTCTTATCTGCTTTGCACTTACTGGCAAACCTGACAGGTAACGTCCGACTGGAGCCCCCCAGTGAAGATTTGGTCGATGATGCAGTTACAGTGGTTCGGATTGCTGGCCTTCTTTCCGTTGTCGTTTTCTCCTACAGACCACAGCGAGGCGCAAGGTTGAAATAGAGAAAACGGACCCTTGAACACCTTCAAAGACCGCTCTCTCATCCTCATGGGCAGCCAATGAGGGCGAGCCTTTTTGCCTATTCAGCCCGCCGCCAGGGTAACCACTTGACATTCGTCACAATGTCGTTTCTATACGATATTGGCAGTCTCCTTCAGTATGCATGCTGGAGGGCGTGTATAGAAATAATAGCTAATGTATGCCTCAAAATAAAAGCATCGGAGAACAATGGGACCTTGGTGGTGGTGTAACATCTTCTGTCTTATTTTGGTAGCCATTAACGACAATGCGCATCCACATAAAACTTAACGAAATAAATGCGGACAAGATTTCGCAAAAGAGAAACTACAACACAATGCAGAAATAAGTTGCTTCATGTTCCAGTTTGTTTGTTCTTAGTTTGAAAAGAAAAAATGAAGCGCTATCATGGTAATAAAATTCATTTCGTTAAATGTGTTGCTATCTCCAGAAACCCAGATCCTTTCTGTAACAAACAAAAATGCCACAAGATGTCGCCAAAGCCCTAGCAGATAGGAAAGGAGACGTTTATGTCAGGGAATCATTATGTGATAAATAACTACATAGTAAATTGATTTAATGGAGTTCTACATTCCTGTATAGCTCATGAGCAATTGTTCAATTTGTCTTTTTTATGAGTTTGTGCAGGATGTGTGGAATTTGATGTGCTTTTTTTTAAAGTTCTGAACTGCAGAGGGAAATTAGCTTCTGTTGATGACAATTTTACACGATGGCTGAGATCCTCTTTCATAACCAGCCAGTGAAACACCTACTTGATGAATAAGCAGTAAAGGATTCAATAACACATTTATAGATTTGAAAATAAATATTGCGCCAGGTAAATGCCTGATGTCCTGATATGACTCTGAGGTGGCAATTTTGCCACTGTGTGAAATCCTCTTTACTTTACATTTAGTTAAAGCAGCGGTTCTCAAATAGAGATATGAGCAAATCTAAATGTTTAATGTTGTGATAGGAAGAGCACATCATACTTTTCAAATTTGGAACAAATTAAATGGAACATGAATCCACTTATTGCTAGATTGTGCTATAAATGATAACCGGGCTTTACTGATGCTGTCGCCTTTGCAGTGCCGGTGCAGAACATCCAGTGCGGCGATGAGGAACTCGTGGGCGTCCTGCTGTTCGTAGCCGGCGAGATGGCGTGCGTGCGTCCACACCAGGTGCAACAGCCGGAAGGGAATGTGAGGCGAACGGTGGCCCGAGTAGAACTGCGAGGAAGAAGGGAGACGTGATCGGGTCAATCATTCACGCTCACATTTGGACGGATTGCCGTCGAAGCTTGTTGCCATCTAGTTTGGCTAAGTTTGACTTGACTTTTGGCAGTTTTGACTTTGGGGATCCACTGTGCTGTATTTATGAAAGATGTGAACGAGCGTGGATTTTGTGTCACCGAGGCACGGTTCAATACTCAATCAGTGTCTGCTGCTCGCCCGGGGCGATGACGAGGGAGGTGAGCGATTACGGCTCAGCCGAGTGAGACGAGGCAGGGGAGTGCTCGTGTGTGTGCAAGCTGAGGAAGAGGAGGGAGCGATGACTCAAATCTTTCTAGCGCCACTTGCCATCTGTGAGGCTGTATATACAGTACAGTGAAAAAAAAAAGTGTGGGAGCGGAACAAGCATAGATTACGTAACCCGTCAGAGTTAGTGACTTATAAATGTAACTTTAGTGTTCATGAAATGGAATTGGCAAGAAAACAAAGTTGAAATACAACAAACATCTATATTGAGATTTTAAAAGATAGATAGATAGATAGATAGATAGATAGATAGATAGATAGATAGATAGATAGATAGATAGATAGATAGATAGATAGATAGATAGATAGATAGATAGATAGATAGATAGATAGATAGATAGATAGATAGATAGATAGATAGATAGATAGATAGATAGATAGATAGATAGATAGATAGATAGATAGATAGATAGATAGATAGATAGATAGATAGATAGATAGATAGATAGATAGATAGATAGATAGATAGATAGATAGATAGATAGATAGATAGATAGATAGATAGATAGATAGATAGATAGATAGATAGATAGATAGATAGATAGATAGATAGATAGATAGATAGATAGATAGATAGATAGATAGATAGATAGATAGATAGATAGATAGATAGATACTTTATTCATCCCCGTAGGGAAATTCACATTTCCAGCAGTATCCTCAAGTCGAGATATAAAATATGAGAAATAAAATACACAAGATACACATAAGTCCAGTACAGAAGTATACTTAAGGTGCTTGTTAACAGTGTAAAAAGAATAGTGTGAATCGTTGGAGTCTAGTGCAAGTATAATTAAGGTGCTTGCAAACAAATAAAAAAAAAGCAAACAGTGGATTGGTAAAGGCTATAATTTAACGCAACAAAGTTGAAATAACAAAAAGATTGTAACAAGATTTTATGAGAACAGTCAAAATATTCAATATGTAGTTGTGACTGTAATATTTTTTTCATAATATTTATATAACAAAGACGAAATACAGTGTTTCTTTGTTTGTTGCTGTTGTAAATGAAACCCATAAAGTAGCGATTGATTTTGTCATTTATTAGAATTTTGTTTTTGTTTTTTTTATATATATTTGACAGTTTTTTGTTTATTATGTTGTATGTTTTTGTTGATCTTTTTTATCATTTGTTATTAGTTTTTTTGTATGAACAATGGAAGAAAATTTGAAGGACTTTAAGGGTGCCTTAGAGACTGAAAAATATTTTCTTGAATAATGATCTCTCTACAACTAGAAAATTATTCTTCGTCTCTTGGTCACATTTTTTTAACCATTTAAATATCTATGTTACTATGAAAAATAGTAACAATGATATTATAATAATGGAAATAATAATAATAGATAGTCCGAAAAATACAGTATATTTTTTCATACCCTGCTTCAAAAATTGCAAATTATCTATAGGACAAAAAAATTTTGCTTTAGTTTTTTTTTGACAATTTTAAGTGATGTTTGTGTAACATTTTTTGCATTTACTTTTTATTGTGTTTAATCAAAAAAATATTGAAAGTATTTTTAATTTAATACATGTAAATTTTCATGTGACATTGTGCCTTAACAAGTAGTCAACGTTACCATTAGTGGGGGCTGGAACAAATTAATGGTATTTCCATTTACTTCGATGGGGAGAGATGATTCGAAATGCCGTCCTAGCGTTTTGTGTACAGAGCATAGTCACGCACGACATGAACTCTCAAGTCCCGGCATACATCGATCACTCACGGTTTGTCCTACCTCCTGAAAGAGCTGCGACATCTCGCACACCAGACAGGAGTTGGATTGCATCTCGCACTTGTGCCTGTCGGAGAGGAAGAAGTCCCGTAGCAGCGGAGTGTGCGTGAGGGCCTGCACGATGCAGTTCATGAAACACGTGTTGCCCAGATTTATTAACCCTCGTAAACCTGCGGGGACACAACAAGCAACGCACACAATTGAGCAGCAAATCCATCATGTGGCATTTATCTCCACGGCTGGGCTTGGAGGAACGGGCGCTGGTTTTTTAAGACTGTACAATACGGGTGGGGCGGGTCTACTCGCTGAACTGTGGGAAATCCTGGAGCAGAAGCCAAAGCCGTGAACGCATTCGCTTAGCGAGCTGCAGTCTTCTAGTCGCGGCCAACGAAGCAGGTGAGACACAGCGAGTTTTTGGGTTGAATCCAGCAGCGCGAGCATTGGGGTTTATTTTTGGGAAGAATGTGCTCAGCAAGGTTTTAAACGCTTTGGAGCACACTTGGTGCGCATGTAAACACAAAGGCCCAGTGGGGCCTCGTCTCAGTCTAGGCGGTGTCAGGACTTTCGAACACGGCCCACCTATTGTACAGTTCGTAGTGATTTTCCTCCGCTTTGGATTGTGTCGCAATAACTCCAGCTCTCGCTTGGTGGGCTCCCACGTCGTGTATTTCTCGCCGATGCCTGTCAAAAGACAAAAGTTTTGTCAAGAGCTGACAAGAAGCAAAATATTGAAGAAAAAAGTACATATTACATGACTGACGCTAAAATTCAAATGCAAATTTCAGCATTTTACAATTAAAAAAAAATCATTTCATAGAAACTGTATGAGCAAAGTTTGAAAAAAAGATAGTTGTAATAAAAAGTCAAAATATTCAAATGTAGCAAAAATTTTTCAAGGAAAACTAATTTTTATGATGATTAAGTAATGAAGTGGTATAGCCCTTAAAAAATGTTATGAGAACTGGATCCTTTTATGGCTCCAGAGTAGCCATAGTTTTAGGAAAACAATGTTGCGTTTTAGTATAATTAGTTGAAATTTAAGAATAAATACATTTTAAGTGATGTTGTAACTGGAATAAATATGATAGGAATGCTGTAAATATATGTGCAATTTTTGTGGGGAAAGGCATAATTTTATGATAAAGAAGACAAACTATTATCTAATTATGTAATGTTACACCCCAAAATACTTTTGTGAACTGAACCTTTGATGGGTCATAATAGCGATAGTTATATTCAAACAATGTTGACTTTTCATATAGTTAGTTATGAACATGAACATGAACGTGAATAAGATCATGATCACATCAAGAAAAAAATAAAAGTGTATATAAAAATGTTGTACAGTTTTTAAGATATGTTGAATTTTGTAGGAGTTTTGATGTTCATTCGTCAAATTTTAGACCTACAGTGCTTTTTTCAAATAATAAGTAATAAAACTTTCTGATCCACTTCACTGTTAGACCAAAAGTCACAAATTTGAAACGATCCCTTCCCGCCTATAGAGTCAGTACTCCTCCACTTTTTTCCTCCTCCTTTTTATTATCATCGAATGTGAATTCAGGCATCAAGCTGTTAAAGTTTGACCATGTTTTATGGATTTTTGTTTTTTCATTGTGTCCAAGCCAGAACTTGAGTAAACGACAAACCACCAGGGCTGTACCTTGTAATTTCCAGGCTTTTCTCTGTTCCTCTTTGGCAATCTGCTCCATATCTTTGTCGTATATGTAGTCTTGACACACAAAACAATATATCCCGCCGTATAATAAGTCTATAGCTGGAAGCAGGAGAAGGGGGAGAGAGAGAGATTGTGCCATAATTACAGCAGAGTCACAGACAACGGGCTTCACTCTTAGCCTAAATTTCCCACTCGGCCCAATCTTTTCCATGACATGCTCGCGCTCGACAATCGGCGCGGCGAGGACGGAATACAATTGGTGTCTCCTGTCGCCACCTGTGTTTGCAGCCATGGCCAGTCAGCCTCCTCCATTCTCAAACTCCGCAGCAAACAATACCTCTGGCTCTGTTGCCGTGACAACCTATTTTTAGTCGGCTGAGAGATCTTTACATTTTTGACGCTGCCCACGCTGGGAGATTGAGCTAATGCGCGATGTTGTGTTGTATGGGCGTTCCGGTGGAGGTCCTGCATGATCCGTGTATGCTTTTTGATTTTGAAAATGACCGGATATCGCACCGGCTCGCAAATCCAATTGCATTTTGAATATTTAATGATGCCCCGTCGCCAATGAAGTCGAGATGTGTAATGTAAAATGACAGCGCAGATTAAAACCCTGAGCTTGAGCTTCTCCAATCTAATGGTGGCTTCAACGCAGAGTTGGGCCAAGTCACCGACTCCATGATTGTGACGTGATGGGAACCAATTATCAACTACTGAACATCAGGGCCTCCACCAGCAAGTTTTCTTTCAAATCGATAGTTTTTTCAACAGTCCTGATGAGTACCTCATTCAGTACCATTGACGTCAAAAAGACCATTTTTACCGGTCTGACAATGAATACATTCAAATTCACTGAATACCGTTGACAGCTATAGATGGTAAAGATCCTTTTTTATTGGGGTGACAGTGAATACGTTAAAACTAATCTATCCGTATTCATTACCACAAACGGCTATAAAAGTCAAAGATGCATTTTTGCTGAGATGGCAGTGACTAAAGACCTTTCACAGCTATAGATTCCCAAATTCCATTTTGAATTGGGTGGCAGGGATTGAGTTAGCAATGACAAAACAAGCTTTTAATCAATCCACTCATAGATTTGTGTTTTTAAGTACTTACCGAGATTGTGCCTCTTGTTTTTGGCGTGCTCATGGATGTGTTTCTTGGTGAAGCAGCCGAAAAAAACGCAGTAAAGACAAGAGTGAAGTCTGTTCAGGTGCGCACCACACATGTGACAAATACAGGACTTGGCCTGGGGAAAAAGAGACAAGAAAGAAAGAGAAGATTTTGGTTAGGCGAAGGTGATGGGACAGTTCCCCCCCAAAAAAGAAAAAAATAAGCTGTAATAAAGTAAGCGAGTGCGGTGCAATGGACTGCCATGTCAATTTGAAGCTGTATTCTTTAGCATGTCGCTTGGCTGGGAACAGACAACTATTACCCCAGAGCAAACCCTGATGCAGCCCAGTGGCAACATATTTCCGCCTTCAACTTCCTAACACAGCGAGTTGTGATAGGATTTAATGCTTGGCAGGCACGGGTTGGATCGGCGGGGTCTGCAGTAGCTGCAGTGTGTGATCGCAGACTAAATACAAAACATAAGCCCTGATCTATGGATGTGAACTATAACAGTTAAACGGGGACCGTTGTGACAAACAACAAATGCGTGGTCGTGAATGACCATAGTGAAATCTCCTCGGCATTCTTCAATACAGTTTTATGGGGAAAAAAAAAAAAAGTCACTCTCAATGCTCCATTTTGCATGCGTCCTTGCATCCGCGATGCATAACTTGTGCCCGGGGGCGCATAATTTCGAATCAACTTGTGTCCCTTGGACATATCGGGGTTTTTTTGTTTGTTTTTTGTTTTAATATAAATCATTGCCCATCTACTCCTTTATTGAACAAAACTTAACAACTTAAAAACATTACTAACAACTTCATCCACCATTTTTCATAAAACGACGATCGTTTTGAGAACACCACACTAAGCTTGTCTGAGTTGACAGATACAGCGTCTGAATCAAGGGTGTCGAACTGTTCTGGCCTGTAAATTACTTTAATCCGGACCGCGAGATGATTTGTGAAGTATAAAAATGAGCTGAATGTTTTGATAAATAAATAATTTGAAAAGGTTTTATAATCAATCGTCATTTTAATATTTTATGATTACGGTAAGTCACATTATACTTGTTTAAGACAATATTTAAAAAAAAAAGTTGTTGTTTTAAAGTTACATAAATGTATGCCATGTTGCCATGTTTATTGGAATTGATTTTCCTCAATGCGCCCACAATCTTACACCAGTTTGACAACCCTGATTTGGATGGTGCAGTAGTTCTCAAATGGTCTACCTTCAAGAGGAAAAACATGTTTCCCTATCATCATTGTGAGCCAAATAGTTAAACCTTTCACATTTATTTCATAGAAAATTGCACAGTGGACTTGTCTGCCTTGACAAAGATTCTGTGATCTGTCCCCTCCTTTCTAAAAATGCCTTCTTAAAAGTGTCTTCAGGCCTAAAGCAAAGTCAACTCAGCAATTTGTTTTGTGTCACCGACAAACTAAAAACAAACTAACACTCAAAAGTAAAAAGCGGACTTTTCCACCAAAATGGACCGTTATATCGATGGTTGTGATATGAAGAAAATGATGATGGGACGCTACATGTAAGTTCACTCTATTTAAAAAACATTTTATTGTGACATTTGTTAATATCTGATGTTGATTTTTGCCTTTTTACCTTGGACATTCTTTGTCGTTTTTACTGCGTACGTTTTGGGACTACATACATTACATACAAACCCATAGTTTTTTAGTATTGCGAGTCCCTGGGACTCAACAGTTTTCAGAGGTAAAATGAGCACTGCACTCTTTAGAAGTAGTTTACTGTATGTTACTTAAACATGTGTTTGGTTTTTTAACCTTACTTTTTAACCCAACTATTACTGGAACGTTACGACTATTATCTTGTGATAGTCATTAATATATGATGGATTTTTTTAAGGACTATAAGAACTGAAGATGGAGCAATAAAAATGTTTGCCCCTTATTGAGATCTCGAGCAAACACACAAAATTGGAGCAAAAAATAAAAAATAAAATAAAATGCTGTGTGCTTGCTCTCGCAGTGATGCCAAGGCTCTATCTGCATGATGATGCCTGTAAAACAGATTCCATAAATATGTTTCCGCAAATGTGAAGTAAACAAAGGGCTATTATGCCAAATCTGGGGCATCGACTTGATCGCACTGTAAGACCTCCAGGTGCGTTCCCGCTTGAGGAAGAAAAGTCTGAATAATAACAGCAGCTATGGAGGAAGAAGGGAGGGGTGGGGGTGGGGGGGGGGGGGGGGGGGGGTTCTGAGTATGGCAGCAGACTTTTACAAGGTTTCAGTTTCTGGTGTGCTGTGTGAAAGAAACTAGATCATAACACAGACGCACACTCCCACGCACCACAGAAAAAGCTAATGGCAACCAACTCGACAACCCCGCACTATTGTCTGCGTTTCGCAATCATTTGACAGCAGAATGCAATACGGTATGGGGTGATGCCATTTCCAACTTAAACTCATTCAGTACCATGCCTAATTTTAGACTTTTCTCAAGGTCAACACAGAAAAATGAAAAAAATTCATAAATGGATACCTGGTATTGAATTTCTGGACCCCCCCCCCCCCCCCCCCCCCCCCCCAAAAAAAAAAAAAAAACAGGAACGTATAAACACCTTTTGGGGAGTGAATGAGTTAATGGTTATTGTTGCACTCCCTTCTTTCTGGAGGACGTCCTTGCAAGGAACACCACAAAAAGAAAACATTGAAACCCAAAAACGATGGCAAGGATGGAGACTCTTCAATTCAAATATCAATTCCCACTCGTCATACAATGCAATTCAAACACAAACCGTGCACAGAGTACAAGCAAACGTTTTGGAGTTTATACACTGTATGTGCAATGTCATTGCCTTGAATTGCATTAAGAATTACATAGAAATGTTTGAAACAAAAAATACCCATGCGTTGGAGTGGCTCATCTGTGCAAGTGGGCGGACTGGAAATTGGAAATTCTGCACAAGTAGGTGGGTGTGTAAAAGAACAGTCCCGTGTATATCTATAGTGCTAGTGGACAGAGGGTACAGTATGTACTATCCAATATTTTCGGTGTTCACATTTTAGTATTTCAATGCTTGCTTGTTACGTGAATCTCATATTTCAGTTGGCGAGTTGTTTGAGGCTTTGTGGGCTCAATGTGATGACACTGCGGTAGAGGGGATATTATGGGTAGCAGACACTAAGCTCTGTTTTTTTTTTGTTTTTTTTTTATTGAAATGGTCCAGTTAGCCAACCGGTTGTGACTGGTTTTTGAAATGAAGGGGTAGCACTGAAGCTGACATGTAAGGCCTTTTGATGTAAGAAAATTCTCTCGATAAACCTAAGCGGGTTTGGCTCCATTTGGTCCAGTTCTGTTTGTGAGTTTTGTTTCTATTGGGGAAATGCGTGGGCTGGAAGGCAATATCTGCTTCACCCATGTTAAGAGCATGACATGCTGTCTTCCTAAGCACTTTCGATGCTCAACAGCAATGACAGGCAATCATTTCATGCTCCCGGTTCCCCGCTCGGCTTGATTTAGTCTCCCGCTTCACAAGCGATGTAACTCCTCAATATCGTCAGCCATGAGTCGCACCCCACCCCAGGCTTTTAATGTTCTATTAGAGAAGCTATTGATCAGCCGGTGGCTCAAATGACTGGAACAACTGTCAGACAGGTAGGTAGCAGAGGCTCATGTTTGCAACCTGATGGACCGCATCTTCCATCTGGAGCACGCTCTTTGAGGCGCTCTTTGGCTGATGTCCAAAGCCATGACGACATTACAGTGAAAAAAAAAAAACCCTTCTGGCTGATTGAATAGCAGATGTATGCTGGTAATTACCTGGATGAATAGCTCGTACCAAGGATCAAGCAAGCTGCATGCCACCCGTCTAAACCTCGCATCTCATGGATCAATTTCCATATTTTCCTAAAAGCATTCATATTTGCAATGAGAGCCGGCTAGAGGAGCTAGGATGGCAACAACTATAAAGAGGTGGACAAAGGTCTGGCTCAACAGCACACTTCTGCCGCAAAGAACAGACTGGGGAGGGGAGGATAAAGTCAATATAGCGCAGACCACAGATATATGAGAGCAGTGAGTAACAGCGTGTTTAGCTGCCACTTTATTCTCAGCATATACAGCATCTGCACATACTGAAATTTACTGTATGAAAATTAAAACAAAACCCCCAAAATAGTATCTGTAATGAGATGCTTATAAAGTACGTTTTAAAGCGTATGAGAACACATTTTTACAACTCTTATTATCCATCAACTTATCCATTAGCCAAAAGCACCTATCCCACTGAGGGGTAAACGTTGACGAGTGTCGGCAAGTGGGTTCGCCGTACGGTCACCGGCCTGTCGCAAGAATATTTTGAAGATGTTCGAATTTCTGCTATGCCCCGCGAACGGGCGGCACTGAAGCAACCAAGACAAGAACAAATAAGCCGCAATGCTCCCGACCGTCACGTTTGCCCCTCAGTGGGATAGAACCTTAACCGCTTATGCTCACGGGGGTCACAGGTATGCGACAGAGTATCTCATGAGTTATCAATTATGTGAAAAAAATTGCTCCCCTTTGGGCAAACAGCATGAGCAAACCAAACATGACGTCATTGAGCCACATTTGTGCATTGCGTATGATAAGAGTGCTATTTTAGCTTTGCGCCTCATTGATTTAAATGTTTGAGTCATTTGGATTATTAACTTAAGAGTCTGGAGATGAGTTTACTCCTAGGCACAATGACGCCACACATGTACTGTATATACAGGTTAAAATGTCGCAGCCAGACCTGTGAGTAGATAGACTGTCTTTGTCATAGAATGCAGTGTTTTCATGTCTTTTCCAAGGCATTTTCATAGGGAATTTATCAAGGTAATTATATTTGTACTTGTACTCTTTCTTTAAAAAGCTCTTCTGTCATATAAAGCCACATGCGAGATTAGAGAGCCATTCTCTACGCTCTTATGCTTTGATAATTCATTTTAAAAAAATCCCCATTGTGGGATAAATAAGTTACCTTATTTGAAAAAAATCAAACAGTACATGGTCAGAAGGCACTTCATTCAGACAACAACAAAGAAAGCGGTCAAACCACCTCATAAAGACCAAAAGAGCCTCACCGTACAAGAGAACGATATAATTATAATGCAATTCAGGCTGACTAACTCAGCAGAAAACAAGATCCCCCAAAATCCACAACCAAGTATACAAGAAAGACAGACGAGGCAGGCAGATGTGCTAAGTTTGTAACACAGACGGACCAGCTGAGCATGACAAAAGGTTGCAAAATAGATTAGCATCACTGCAAACGGACACCAGCAATGATTCTTTAGTAATACAGTGCTGGCATCTTTTCTCAAACTCACAACGCATCCCCTTTCCAGATGGGTTTATCTCTCTAAATTTTAGGAGGTTAATTAACCATCTGATACCTGATGGAGGTGTCAAAACATAAAAACTGAGTGGATGACCACGCCTCCTGATCATTGGCTCCATGACGCCCATTCCAACATCCAAACTCCTTACTCTGAGAATTTTCTTTCGAGTTCCCCAGAATCTCCTACCTGATAGTCACGTATAAACTAGAAGACGACCTTACAAGATGACCAAACTGCAGCTTTTTAATTGTCAAAGCAATGAAAGAGTGGTCATGTCATTGAGATTAGAGATCCAAACACTAACCCTAACCCTAATTCTAACTACTGTGTAAAAGAAATCCAAACGGTAATGAATGATTAACGTATGACAGAATTTAAACAGGTATAATCTAGATCAGCATACTATTATCATTATATAAGGTTATACTTTAACATATATTTCGGACTATAAGACGCACCGGGTTATAAGGCACATTACTGCAAATTGTGGGAAACGAACCAGGACAGCACTGAGTCAAATTTTAATAAGAATTTGACATCCAGATATAAGGCATTTTGAGAAACTTAAAGGATTTGAGGTGTTCCTCATAGTCTTGAGAAATGAAGTACAAGACCGACAGATTCTTCAGTCGCTTCGATTAAATTCCTTCAAGGTATGAAGAAAATGATACCAATAAAATTGCAAAACACTTTCTAGGGTCAAATTGAGAACCGAACAAATTCATTAATTTGTTGACTGTTTAGCCAATCAATCCTTCTAATTCCTATTAAATAATTCTTACATTTTGTATTTTTCACAAGGATAAACCCCCATTTTCAGAGAAAAGATGGCAGCTGGGTTCCCAGATTTTAACAAAAGACAATAATTGAATGTCCACGCGTGGGGAGATTGATTGCCTCTTGGGTTTTTGGTCTTGGCCGAACTCTGGAGAGTGATGGACAGGTCATTAGCCAGATGGCGGTACAAAAGAAAAGCGTGTTGGCTGACTTGGGCCACAAGCAGCGCGCATGCTCGGAGAGCCACCTCTGTGGTGTCTGCCGGCCCGTCAAATGAGGAGTAGCAGCTGGAGGAGAGGCAAGGAAGAAATGTGGACCAGTGGGAGGGAGAGGTGAAGGAGAGAATCAATCAAAGGGCTCTTGTCTGAGAGGCAGAGGAGGTTACACTGCGAGCTCCTTGAAATTCTTCTTTTATTTGCTCAAGGGTTTTTAAATATGATTGGCAAGAACCGGTACTGACCTTGTACATTTATCGTATGATATGAAACGTGCCAATAAATAAATTATTGTCTTCATACTATATTACTAAAGACTTTAACCAAATATTACTTCTATGTGGCATACATGCCAAGGTCTAATTGGTCCCTGTTAAAGCACAAGGAGCGCAGATTTAATAGATTCTGCTTAAAATTGACATTTTCATTGTTAATATGTTTAGGAATAAGGTACATTTATGTCACTTCTAGGAAGCTGTCAATGATAGTTTGAAGGCATCACAGGTATAGTTACCCCATCCACCGCTAAGGTTACCAGATGTGACATGTTGGCCCAAAAGCAGGCTACGCCATAGAGATTGTGCACAACCTCCATGTGCTATACAAACCACTCAATGGCGAGCGATGCTTTTGAATTAGAGGAAGCAATTTTGACACACATAAGCCAACAGAAGCCTCAAACCTTTACCAACATACTAACATATGCTCGTACCAGACTGGAAACTAATGCTTCAGTTGAGAAGGGCAGAATTTTTATTTCAGGTTTTACTTGATTCTAAAGCAGTAAATGAGGAAGTGTGGACGAACAATAAATGCAATGTGGTAACCTGAAGTCACAAATGTATTATGATGATGGGTAGAATGGGCTGAACTGCCATCTGCATCTCATCGTTCTCCACAGTGAAAAGTTAAAGGGACAGTGCATAAAATGTAGATTTAGACATTCATTACAGACAGCAGGAGGTGCCGCAGGTGCTGCATTTATCATTGTCCGTAGCGATAACAAACATGGCCGCCTCCGGAAAAGTGCCACCCCCAATTGTCATATCATTTAATGACAACGAGACCTATGCTTATACAGTGGACCCCCGGTCTACGACATTCCTGCCTTACGTTGTTTTCAGCTTACGACGTGGATTGTGACTTTTTTCGTCCCCTCTATATGGTATTTTTCCCGCTTTACGACAAAAACAACTGTCATGAACCTAGGGGTTGGCTGTATTTGTGTTGTTTTGTCTCCATCTTTTTAGGTAATTACTCGTATTTTCTGGTCCTGTCAAACTGCCTGCTCTGCATTGCGTCACTCAGTCTGCTATTGGTCTGTGTCACGATTCCCTAAGATACTGGTCTGCTATTGGTCGGCATCACGGTCAAAATGGCGGCATGCTACAGACTGGATGTCGTCTGACTCCTTAAAATAACTTATTTATTCTGCAATTTATTGCTTAATTCAAACTTGAATTGGTCATCTGTTCCAAGATTGCTAGTGATATTAAAGAGAGAAGTAAGAAGATGATTTGTATAGAACAAAGCTGGAGATAATCAAGAAATACGAAGAAAGCTAAGCTAGCCTAGCCTAAGCTACCCTTACTCGGGAATATGGCCATTACAAGCTCGTCACATAAAGGTGAATAAATCCTTTCTATATTTTTTATTCATGATGTTATTTAATAGTATACATGTATATTATATATACGTAGCACTTACTATACTATTTTGATCCCAATTTTAAATATGTAGATAACAATGTTGATGTTTTTACCTGGGGTTTTACACACATAAGCAAATCAACATAGGTTTGGATTGTGAATTCGCATTACGATCCCAACCACGAAACTGATAAGTCTCGTGAACCGGGGGCCCACTGTATTTAAAACATACTGTTGGTCATTGAGAACACATTCATTTGAAAGTTTTTGAGATTCACAATTATTTCATTCATTCCTTTTTAATGAAAAACTGTCTAAATCTTACACATTGTCCTTTTAAGGGAGAGCTGCAGTCATTAAAATTAGGTCGATTCCCAGCAACATGATGAACATTAGAGGACCGGTTTTTTTCTTCTTCTTCTAATCATCTATTCATGAAAAATGGTGAAAATGGAGCATTCTTACAGCTTCAAGTCTTTTGATGTAATTGACAAATTCTCAGCAAGAAAGATATGCCGGTGTGTTGCCTCAGTGGATGGCCATTTGCTTTCAAAAGCTCAACAGATTTCTTCCTGATGGAATCCTTTCTTCTACAGTTCTCTGTGGATCGTATATGGGAGCACACGCACAATAAATAACCATGACCTTGTGAATATTCATGCAAACGCTCCACCGGCATCCCCATTCACAATATCGATATAAATTATTAATAGGACTGGTGTAATGGAGCAGGCCAAATGAAGGACTCACTTGTTCAGAAAAAAAGAAAAAAAACTGCAGATTTGCAGACCATAAACCGCAAACACGAAAGGTATAATAAGGCAGGCAATGAGGTCTTGGATTTTTCTTGGTAGGTCATCCGCATCTCAAGCACGGAACGGCGTGAATGCGGTCCCAAGGTGATAGCCGTGTATGGAAATATGAAAAACCTACAGAGGGCCACAGTCCAATCTGGCATTTGTTCTACCATTCCTTACTACCCCACGGGAGTTTACAATTGTTCAGGCGGAGCAGGTGACAGCTCTGCTAGCCATTTTTCAACATGGCCAGGGAAACAATTTGAGCTTGCCAACGGAAAAGGGGATGAGAAAAATCCCCCCCCCCAAAAAAAAAACAAAGTCAAGAAAAGAGAGAAAGGTGCGTGTGTGTGTGTGTGGGGGGGGGGGGGGGGGGGTTGCAAAAGTCAAGATCAGGATAAAGGCAAAAAATATATATGTTGTCTTTTGAATGACTGACACAGACATCAACAGTCAACAAGGTGAAGAATAACTGCAGTGCCAGTTGCCATGGCTGTCAAGGAGAATAATTATGTAGTGTAGGAAGCAATACAATGGACTACAAAAACATATAGGTTCCATAGCAGAGGAAAAGAATTTGACCGTGTCACTTCCAATTGGCCTCACCAAACATTTCATTAGGTACACCTGCACAATCTAAAAAAACATTTCTTACTGCCCGTCAAAGCTGATTTTAGCTAGGATGATCTTTTTTGATCTCGTAGGAAAACTTGACACGTGAATTTTCCAATTTAAGAAACCATATTAGAGGCGGGACGGTAAATAGGTGAAAGAAAAAAGCTTCTCGGTGTCTTCAAAACAACAGCGTAAAACTGCATGGGCTTCAGATATTGTGTTCTTCACGGGCGGTGGTTCTAAAATAGGAGTATTTGAAGGCCCTTCCAGGAATAAATAAAATTTTAACAGGGTTTCTTCAGGCATCAGGACATCAAATTTGGTGTTTTTTTGTTTTTTACGCCATGATAGTACATTTTTCATTTTAGATTAAGAGTGAATAAATTGGAACATGATGAAACTAGGTGCTAAATTGTGTTTTTGTGACATACGTAAAATGATGTCTGCCTTTATTTTATATTTTAATTTTATGATGCGCAGTGCAAATTTCTGGCAGACGGAGCCAGAAATAAAACAGAGGGTGATGGACAATTTTTAGCATCTACTGGAGTTGCTGCAAAAAATACACCTACAGATACCACTAAAAATTTAGTTCCAAAATTGATTAAATCTGAAATGGCACAGTTAATGTTTTTTTTTCCTTCATTAAAAAAGGCTTTGCATTAGGTAAGGGGTAATCGGTTGAAAAAAAAAATCATCTCACAGGATGTACATCATTGAAAATAAAAATGAGACCCACTGTTCTAAAATACCATAATGCTACAAAAATCAAAAAGTTAAAAAAAAATTCAAGGTCAATTTTGCCAATTACCCCATCAATTAATTAATTGCATTTTGATTTCACAAGGTAAACAACATGTTAACGTGTGTTTTACATATTTATTTCCATTTGCGGATGAAAACTTCAAGTTCTAGTGTATTATCTGTGACTTTGGGTTTGTATGGTTTCAAAAGGCAGTGTCTGGCACATAGAGACAAAAACAATATTTACATGAAATCTGTAAAGTCTTCATCGCACATTTTTGGAATTTGGGCGTTAGCCCAAGCACACAGAGAAAACACACAGGAGCACGGGGGAGACATGCAGACTCCAGACAGGAGAGGTAGAGCTGGGAGTCAAACCCAGAACCTTAGAATTGGGAGACAAGGGTGCTTACCAGTTGCTACTAGGCCACCGTGCTACCCATTGTGGAAAAAAGAGCAAACAACACTGAAATACTAAAAGACAAACTAAACACACTGAATGTATTAGCTTTGATCACCTTGGCTATGGTAGAAATTTGGATACAGTTTTTGGACAGTGTGAAGGAACACTGTGGCAGCTGAGTATTGGAAGAAAGTGGTTCTCATATCTGGGTACATGAGATTTAAACAGAGTTTCTGCGGGTGATATAAGGCTAGTTTATGCTGTGACAGAAAAAGGACCTTTTCAAATGAAGAGCAAATAAATTGGATCATGACACAACTTAATGCTAAATTGGGTTATAGTTACTCCTTTCCAAAACATTGTATGCTGTTATTTTGTTACTCTTTAAATTGCTTAGAAGAGAAATAAATGAAACAAATAATGCTACATAAACTATCTTCGGGAGTTGCTGAACAAAATATGCCAAGAGATATCACTCCAAAGTTCAACAAATCAGATGGCAAAAGACTCTATTTAAAGACTTTTTTTTTTCTTTTCAAAAATTGCTTTATGCTGGTTAAGGTCGTCGTTCTCGATATAATTTCAGTGCACCTATGATTAACCTGAGCAAAGCAATTTTGGTGAAAAAAAAGTTTTAATATAGAATTCTGTGCCATCTGTGTCTAATTTAATGAACTTTGGAAATATATTTGTAGTGTAGAGCCAGGGGGGGCTCCTCCCACCTATGGTCTCTTCTCAAGGTTTTTTGTTTTTCCCAGATGGGGTTTTTGAGTTTTTCCTTCCTCTTCTGAGTTTTGTTCAAGGGAATGCCGTTGTGTATTTGTAATGTTCTGTATAATCCTACATATGTTTTGTTTTTTACCTGTGATGATTCGGGGCTATACAAACAAACTTCTGCAAATGTATTCTATTCAGGAAAGCCTGAATAATAGATTATTTTTTCATAAGCAGTTTTATGTTTGTCTCATCTGTCAAAAAGATTGTATCAGTAATGTGAGCAATTTGCTTCATGTTCAATTCAATTTGCACTTAATTTGAAAAGAAAAACATCATGTTACTGACACGTTAATAAAAAGTATTACATTATATTTTCTGATACCTGCAGAAACCCTGAAAATCATAGTCCGTGAAGTACCCTCAATTGAGGGCCACAGGGTTAGGTGTTACATGTCTGAGAAAACTATTCTCAGTTCGACAAATATGTGATAAATGTCATGTTAGCTTTACGATAACTACACAAGGGAAATGACCCACAGGCAGGTAGTAATGAGAGAACAAGCAAGGTAACTCCTGATAATTTAAATTACCACAAGCGGAAGGAAGAGGAGGAGAGTGGGGCAAAAGATGAGTTTGGAAGATGAGGATAAGCATCAACTCACCATCTCTGTCCATCCCGCATCCCCCTGAAGCACCTATTTTATCACAACAAAATACAAACGTGTGACACTTACAAGGCTGCACAGCAAAACTTGATACAGATAAAACTGGCACAACAAACTGAGTTGGCTAAACGGGGGCGGGAGGGGGGGGGGGGGGGGGTGTCAAGTAAGTGGCCAGCTGGGGCACATGTTGTGAACGTTGCAGCATTGTCTCATTTGCATGCGCGAGCATCACACAATGGGGCGTATTTGATATGGAAATGTTTCCCCCCCTCCTACTCACCTCAACTCCCCTAACTGACTAGCTGACCTCAACAACACTGAATAACAGTCAGTATGAATGAAAAGTGTGTTTTGGAAGCGCTTGCTAACTTGGCCACTACAAGCAATGTTGTTGTTGTTTTGTTTTTTGTTTTTTTGTTTTTTACGGCATGGTGCATCATTTTCTACACATGCAGAGCAGAGTACCCCCCCCCCCCCCCCACACCCTTTTGTGTCACGTTTACTTCACAGTGCATTGCAGAACAGGGTAGCGCAGGCAAACGTTATTTCATTTGTTGTTGTTTACCTTTCGTCTCCTGGTTTCAGCAGTGCTACTCCAAACAAAGCATTGGTATATGACGCGGAGGTTTTGCTTCCAGTTGTCCACCTTATAACCGTTCACATGGGAGCACCCGGCCGGACTCATGACAGACCAAACATTCGTGTTAGGGTTCGCAGGGTGACAGCGTCAAAAAAAAAAAAAAGTCTCTGTGATGATCGGCTTTGGCTAGCCAGCTAGCTTTAGCTGCCCCCCACCCCCCTCGCCTCCTCCAACTATCTGTCCAGAAATGGTTTCCGCTTGGAAACGGGACAAGCGATGTAGTATCCAAAAACGCTCTCCTCTGGCATCTGACAAGCGCCGTCTCGCACGTTAGCACCCTGGAAACATTGTTGCCGAGCCTGCTCGGAGTCCCCTGGTCGTTTGTTACCGCTGTGTTGACAACTTGTTTAATTTTCCATGTGCGTTTTTAGCCAGCGACACTTGCACTCTGACGATTACTTAGCTTTCTTTCTCCACTTTAGCCTTGGCTGCTAACGCTTCAACTACTGCTTCACAATGCCCCGGCCAGCGTGCGTCCTGATTGGCCAAAACAAAGACTGACGTCACTACAACAAGCTCGACGAATGTTTTGGAAAGGTTCGTTTCGCTTCCGCGTCGTGCCGGGCGAGCGGGGTTTGGACTCGAGCCATTGACTTACTAGCAACAATTCACAGCAAAATAAACCACAACACAAAAAAAATAGAAAATCTAAACATCAAACTTAAATATAAACATAAACAATCAAGACTATTTGAACCAATCCTACATCCATTTTACTATTTTTAAACATAAGTGAGTGTCATGTGACATTTAAATATACGCATATAAATAAGAAAATATCACGTCAGTAAAATTCACAATAGTGTCTCGTGTGTTTACGTTGAGGCTCGGTTAAAACTCAATGAAAGTCTGCCATCTAGTGGCCATGCGCAACAGATGATAAAGTGCTCCGGGTTGAAATGAGGCGTGCAAATCTCAATTACTAAGGATTCGTTGCCATGATGTAGTGACTGCACAAATGGAGATAAATGGGATCATTAGGTGTGGGGGCTGTGTAGCCTCGTGTTAACTTGAATGACCCGTGTTTAATGAACAAACTAGATACACGGGAAAGTACAAAGTGGGATGCGATACGATGATTTTACGACAACAACAAAAACGCCCAGATTTAATATATGATTCAGTTTGTCATTTTTATGTGTGCACAATAGCTGATCAGAGTAGCTATTTAAAGCTCACAAAGTTTTAAGTCACTCTTATCTGTTGCACTTAAAATCTTGGCATTTGCAATTTCTGGAAAAATGCGCGTGTGAAGTATGAAATGTTGAAGGAAAAACATGTTGATACAGTGTATATGGAATGACAGAATGAGTGTGAACAATGTGATGCAATGTATTGAAAGATAGAGAAAATATGAAAAAAAATCAAACGTGTCATTGGGAATGTATGTTTTTTTTTCTGTGGAGTGTCAAAATTGTAGCATGGTGGAAATCATTTCCAAGGTGAATTGAATGAATTTGTTAGGGAAATAATATGAATCTGTTTTGATGAGTGTGTCATTGAGAATGAATAGGTTTTTTTGTCGTTTTGTTTTGTATTTCGTGTGTGAGAACATTATTTGGGAAGTGGGTACGTTTAATATTTTGATTTCAAATAGGGAACATGTGAATCAGTTGTGTTGAAAGGAGATTTTTTTAAAAAGAGAGGTTTTCTTATGGGTATTGTACTGGCAAAACATTAGAATTTTTAGTCTTTGGTAATTTTCGAAAAGTTTAAAATAGTTCCAAAGGTAAATTGAAAGATAGGGATTCTTTACATTTCAAATAGGAATGAGGACAACGTGTAATTTTGAACATTGCATTTGAATTCATATTTGATAACCTTTTGGGGAAACTCGGCCTCATTCGGATGAAATGAAATGTTGAACTTTGGGAAAACCTGAAATATTAGGAATGAAAAGAATACTAGCATCCATGGCATGAATATTTGGAATGTGTTGTAACTGGAATGATGTGTATGGGATGAATAATGTTTGAAGGAGATGCATGTAATAGTGTGAGGAGAACAAAAACAGGAAATATATACTCATCACTAAAAAACAGAACAAAATACATGGATTTTATTTTTCGCTCCACAAATGGCCCTCTACTATAAGACTATGTATCCATCATTATGTTTGCTTAATAATATGTCTTATCGGCCGAGATAAACATGGCCATATGGCACCATAAATACAAAGTATATTGATTCTTGTTAGCTTCCACTTGGAGGCAGCACAGTTCTAAGTATCCACAGGTTTCTGTAGCGCCCCATCACGCTTTAACACTGACTGCTGAATGGGATATGACACCTTGTAATGTCTATATATTCCTGACCAGAATATGTGACCAGACAAAAAATAAATAAATAAATAAACATTTTGTAAAAGCTTGATGGCTGGACAATAAATAGAATGCTTGTCTTTTCGTTGAAGCACCACTCATATGCTGTATGATACAGATATTAATGTGTTTTTATTCCATTCAGTTCATTGTGAGCTGAATGTGGGCCATGCACATGCCCCAACCTTAAGCATGTTGATGGAGTCACACAAAAAGATTCTTTGATAATGCAGGCGACACACATCACACAGGTTCATCTTTAACTGAGACAATGATGTAAAAGCATTATGAATACTCAACCTACTCAAATATTATTATTGTTTTTGTATTATATTTTATAGCAGATGTTCTTAAATGGCAGTACAAATACCCAAGGGCGGAGCTATTTCAAGGAGTATGATTTTAAAAGAGTTTTTACGGGTAAGATAATTTAAGGGCTGTTACTGTCGTCTCAGGAAGGGTTCATATTTCATTTCAAATTAAGAGCAAAGGAATTACAACATGAATTTCAACTTATTGCTTAATTGTGCAATAGTGATTCATTTAATAAAATACACCCAGCGATACCACAACAAATGTATTTCCAAAGTAAATCAGATATGCATGGCACAGAACTTTGCTTTAATTTTTATTTTTCATTAAAAATGCTTTGTGCTAAAAAAAAATCAAAGTTCATAATTGAAACTGTTAAAAAAATCAAAATGTCATATACAGTATATATATATATATATATATATATATATATATATATATATATATATATATATATATATATATATATATATATATATATATATATATATATATATATATATATATATATGCCACAAATTATCCCTGAAACTGTCAGAGAACAAAATCAGGATGATGAGTGATTTATGGTATACATAGTACTATCCTCATCCTGTCGTCATGACGTTAATGAATGCAAGGGGACTCAACCGGATATTCTGCTGCTTTTACTGTCCGCACGTGTCAATTTCCTCAAGATATAAACTAGCATATTTGAGTAGAGCATGAGTTGGTACTGCTGGGTCATGACCCACTTTTGGCAACTTATAAATGTGAGGTGACCACGATATGACAATTATGGCCTACAAACTCAAATGTGGGTCACCATTAATGAGCATGTTCTGTATGTAATGTGTTCTGTACGTGTTACTTGAAATGGGCTTTGTTGTGTTCTGTTACGCCTTTCCATTTAATTACCATTACTGCTTATTAGAGGTGTTTCCTTACTATCTGGCAGGTGTGAGAGGAGGGAGCGTCATAGACCCTTTTCTCTCGTGACAATATATATAGGTCAGTGTGTCTTTGAAGGTCAGTAGATAGAATCCAGTCCATGAGCCATAAGACAACAAACTTATTATGCCTACAGCTGTATTTAATAAACAGAGCCAATTCTTTATATTGTAAATGTGAACCATGGTCAATGAGAGAATACAATGCCTTCCATGACGCGAGCTCCTCAAATTTCAAAACAATTCCTGTCCATTTGTCAATCACACAACATTTTACAAATCTAAAAGTTATTAAAGACCAAATAAAATCTGAGATTTGTTTCTAAATGCACCTATTTTTTGAGGTATGGCTAAAAATGAGTCCCACATTCATTGCATATACGTAGGTAGCTAGCTAGTTAGCTAGCTCGATACAGCTAGCCCTGCAAGTGCATTTTTTCTTGAAGTCAAAATTTACAGAACAGCTTTTGGTGGTATGATTTAAATTCTTGATAGTAGGAAACCAAATTATTGGGCCTTCAGCTGTATTAAAAAAAAAAAAAAACTGAGCCAATTCTTTATATTGTAGATATGATGCTAGCTCAGATGTCAAAACAATTCTGTCCATTTGTCAGTATCATACCAAATTTTACAACTCTACAAGTGTTTAATAACTGAGTAAAATTTGTTTTTAAATACACCTATTTTTGAGGTATGGCTATGAAGGTGTGTGTAGTTAGCTAACTAGCTAGCGATACAGCTGACCTTGAAATTAGATTTATTCTCAATGTCACGGTTTACGAAACGGCTTAAAAATATTAGTTACATTCTGAAGTGAGAAGGAAACAAAACTATTGTTCCTGCAGCTGTATTTAATAAACAAAGCCAATTCTTTATATTGTAGACATACAAAGACAGACAATGAGAGGACACAATCCCTTTCATGAGGCTAGCTCCTCACATTTCAAAACAATTCCTGCCCATTTGTCAAAATCATACAGCATTTTACAACTTTACATGTTAATAAAGACTCAGTAAAATGAAATCACAGATTTGATTCTAAATACACCTTTTTTTTTTAGGTATTGCTAAAATGTGTCCCACGCGAGTTGCTTGTCGTTAGCTAGTTAGCGGCCCCTGAAATTGCATTTTCCTTTGATGCCTCAATTTACAGAATTGCTTGGTGGTGGTATTTACTGTAAATCCTCAAGTTGGAAGGAAATGATACAATCCTATCGTCTTGAAGTCCTGTTAGCTAGCAAGCTAGTTGATGGATAGTACAGTGGAAAATTTGCGACAACCTGGTGGGATATACTCTAGCCATCACCATTTCTTATAGCATGGTGTGGTTTCACACATTCAGCACACTCACGCCATTTGAAAGCCAAAACAACAGTTAAGATTTACTGATTTTGAAGCCTATGTCGGCCATTTTTTTAAACACGTTTTCTGGAAATTATTGGAATATGGGTCAGTGAATGAAAGATGAGACAGCTTTTCCCCCTAGAGACATTAACACTCTGAATAACAACAACACTGTGAAATAAACAAATGCACTCTTGTGAAAATATGATTTATATTGTATTCTCTTTATTATTTTTTAATTATTTATTCTATTTATGGTTCTTATTATTAATATGATCCAATCAGAGTAGCACTTCCAGTTTTGTAGTATATCTGGTCCCAATAACATTTAAAGCATTCTATTCTATTCTATTCTATTCTATTCTATTCTATTCTATTCTATTAGGACAAAGATAGGTCAGAATTATGTGCATTGACGCCACAGTCCTGCCAAGGACATCTACAAGCGTGCATAATACTTGTTCCATCTGAAAAGCAGCTAATAATGGCTCATCTCCAGATTCATCATATTCATTTGTGTTGCTTTTTTTTTTCCAAATAGACCCTGAATGGTCCAAAAATGATTGTCACATCCTTCTGCCTAAACCACTGAATTTGTAAAGTGGCACTGAATGTAGCTACAGGTCCTTGAGGTTGCTAGGTAGTACTAATATAGAGCCAGAATCCATTTAGAGCTTCTTGTTACGATAATTGACATAACAGACAATAGTTTGGAGATTTTTCCACGACAAGAAAAAGAAACCAGGTCAGTATTATTCAAGTGACCCATAAAGCCATACTATCTGCGAACTGTCTGTGATTGTGAGCTGCCAAGACAGGCAAAATAACAAAGAACACAACATTCGTAAATATAGTTCACTGAATAGATGTAACATCAATTTTGGCTGCCTTTTTTAATTGCTGAATTGAAATACATATCAACATTTAATCCAAATTATATTAAATGGGTATCAATAAAGTCTCTTTAGATTTTAATATTACAAAAATAGATTTTGAAATAAAAAGTTTTGTGTTTGGGACCTTTTTTGGAAGGACTAGTGAGATTTCAACCAATCATTTGCACATTTGCAAAGCAGAAAACTTATACTTATTTTTTCATGTTCACAATTATTTGGTCTGTACAAGATTAAAATTGTAATTTAATTTAGAAAAGTGTAGAACTGACAACTACATTATTGTATGTTTTTATTATTCATTCATTCCATATGCATCCAATACGCAAATACATTCATGCTAAATTATATGTTATATTTTTCATTAGAATGTGCAAAGGTAACAGTCTGTTTTAAAAACATACGTATCTTGTATAGAATAATTAGTCAAACTAAACTGACATACAAATTAAGCGACGTTCGTCCTTTGCGGTGACGTCAACAACTATTCTAGCATTACGTAGTTGACCTGCGACGAGAAAGCAAAAAGCAAGCAATGATGGCAGTCGCACAGCCGAGGCAAGAGAAAGAAGATGAAGACTGCTCTCTTCTTCCTCTGGTTCACGATATTATCAAGTGGTAAGACGAAACAAGAGTCAGACGATGCCTTAAGTCTAAATTGTCTCGATTTTCCCCAATGAATGAAAACCGTTACAGTGATTTATTGTACAACGTGTCAGCCACAGCTAACACTAGGCTAAGCTAATAAGCGGTGATACATGCACGAAAAATAAAATGTCCTCTTTGTTTTTATTACAAGCATGGACAAGGAGAGCCCGGACGTGCACCAGGAGCTGAACAAGCTGAAAGCAAAAATCCAGGAGGCCCGGGAGCAAATCTCCGCCATGCCCGGTATCGAGAGCAGCCCTGTGGAGCAGCAGCAGCAGTTGGCGACGCTCCGGGAGCAGGTCCGAACCAAGAACCAACTGCTGCAAAAATACAAAAGTCTGTGCATGTTCGACGTACCCAAAGCGTCTTGACTGCTGAGATGGACGATTACTGTATTCTGACATGAAGGAAAGAAGACATAAAAAAATGGGACGGACGTTTTGTTTACAAACACAAGTGAGCTACGGTGGCCCACGAGATACAATTTTTCATAATGGGGGGGTGGGGGGCTCACGAATGGACGTTTTGTTACGCCAACGTTTTGTAGTCAGTATACTATATTACATTGTATATGTGTGTTTGAGAGAGATGTTTTTTCAGCAATATTTGTAATTAAATTATGCAGAACAGCAAAAGAATCGCTTGTATTATTACAAATTTGCTGATATATTATTCATAGTTACGGTAATTAATATAAAGACATGGATTGTGTTAATGATCACTCACAATAAATTTCAGTAATGCTTCAACAACGAAGGAAATCTATACATTTTAAAAAGTTTACATTTGAGACAGTTGCTTCTACAACACTCCTTGGAAATCTCAATGTCCCATCACTGGTGAACTATTTCTCAAGCAAGAGCTTCACTTTATCATCAATTTTCATTTATGATCATAACTTTTAGCATGTTTAGCATTGTGAGTTAGCATTAAGCTAGTTGACTTTAGTGGTAGTTTTGAGTTTTGTTTTCATCTTTAAACTTCAATCATCTACTAAGTGAACTAGACTTTGGTTTAATGTATTTCTTTCCCCAAAAGAAACACATGGAAAAAGGAGCAAAAATGAAAAAAAAGTCTACGGATTTCGGTTATTGCGGATATTTTTCGAAACGTCACCCCCACAATAAATGATAGTAGGACTTTATAACTCCTGCTAGCTGATCAAAGAAGTTTTGTATTGTGCGTTAGCATTGAGCGTTGTAACTTGAGTTTTGTTATATGATTGAAGTGGCGATAAAAGACAAATTGCTCACTATTTTATGCAAATAGATAGATTTCATCTTCTTTTTTAGTTCTATTTTTTAAACAAAAGAAACGAAAACATCAATCTCTAATCCCTGATTTCGGTTAATGCGAATTTTTTGGGAACGTCACTCCCATAAATGATACATAAATGATGGGAGGGTGTATAAGTCCTGCTGATTTGGTAGCCAGTCTATAGTGTTTGCATTGTGTGTTAGGATTGAGCTAGAAGACGTTCAATGTTGTTGTTTTATTTTTGAAGTGTCGATAACTGACAATTTGCTCACCCCATTATGCGAATTAATGAATTTCACCCTCTTGTTTTAGGTTTATTGTGTTCTTAAATAGGATCTTAAAAAAAAGCAAGAGCCGAGATTAAGAAAGTAACAATATTTTATTTGATGAAAAAATTGACAGACAAAATAAATACACATTCAGATTTGTTCATAGTGTAACAAACATTCAAGTCTGGTTGGGGATGTAAACAAAAAGTCTGGAGCCAGTGCTTGTCCACATTTGCATGGCTTCATCAGTCCGGTCCAAAAGTCTTTGGTTTTCCCCTCTACGGGGTCAGCAAATGACACAGCCCTTCTCCTTGGCCTGCCCTCCCCCCACCGCCTTCTCCTTGATGTACATCAAGTCGCTGTGGACGCTTGGGCGTCGCGCGAAGGGCGCCACGATGCCGTAAGCGTCTTTGCACTTTTTGGCCCGGAATGACTTGCGGTGCAGCAGCTCGCACGATTGCAGCGACACTTTGCAGTGGCGGTCGGGGCTCATCTCATCCGGCAGCTTGGCCATGGCAAACAGCGTCTGGAACATGCGGTCCACGTTGGTGTTCTTCTTGGCCGAGATCTCGAAATAGGCGCAACAGCGCTCCTCGTCGGCGTCGGCGTGGAGCAGCTGCTCGATCTCGTGGTCCTGCACCTGACGCTGGAACTCGCGGTCGCATTTGTTGCCGCAGATGACCAGCGGCACGTCGGCGCTCTCCTTGGTCTTGTTCCTCAGGCACGATTTGGTCTCGTAGATCTGACGCTTGAGGCGCTGCACCTCCTGGAAGGAGTCTCGGTTGTCTAGGCTGAACACCAATATGAACACGTCGCCTGCGGGACACAAAAAGATCAAATACATTCAATACTAAATTCAGATGTCATTTAGTAGTGATTTAACAGCATTAGTGTGCATTTAGGTTCATGAGTGCATTTCTGCATTCATTTGTGTGAGTCAAGTGCACACCGATGACGTTTGATATGAATGAATCACATTGCTTACTTTTTTGTTGTAATATTCTCAAGTGAAATTTGCATTGTTATAAGATTTTACTTGTGACTGAATTACATTGCATTGCATCGTCAATAAGCTGCATTGCATGGAAGTGAAACTGCTGTCAGTGATTGAACATTGCATTGCAAAAAAAAAAAACAAACTATGGTGTTTGCACTCATAATCATTTTTTTTTTCCAAAAAAGTCACAATTTCTTTCCTTACTATGTTTTGATGTATTGGTGTTTAATTGTAGGTTTTAGTTTAATTGAAGTAATCTTCATCTTACTTATGTATGTATTTACTTATTTATTCCTGGAGTGTTAGGGCAAAAGAGGGTTGTAATACTTTGACTTTTTCTTGTAACATCGCTTTTTTTTTCTTTTTTTGCAGGACAATGTTTCTCTCTGCAAGTGTTTACCTTTATTGAAAGATTTTTTTCTTTTTTATTAGAACTTCATCACTATTTTTCTTCTTCTTTATATTATTATTATGATGATGATGATGATAATGATGATGATGATGATGATGATGATGATTATTATTATTATTATTATTATTATTATTATTATAAATTTACTTCTTTTAATACGATGGATTTTTCCTTTCTGTAATTTTGTGGTTATTCCTAAATTCTCACCTTTTTAGACTTGACTAATAAACTTCAATAAGCACTACTGTAGTAATAAATACACGTTAACAAGAAATACATTGCATTGCATTGTTAATGCATTTTGCAGTGCCTCAACTCTAATTTAATATATTCCTGCGTAAACTGCAACGACTCTAAATGCACGAATTCCCAAATGCAATTTCCTGCAAAAGCATCAAGTTTTCCCCGAACGCACCTGTGAGGATGGAGAGCCTCCTCATGGCCGGGAAAGGATGATTCCCGGACGTGTCCAAAATGTCCAGCTGGTAAACGCTCCCGCGGATGCTGTAGAACTTTCTGTGGAAGTCCTCGATGGTCGGCGTGTACTGCTCGTCCACCCGCGAGTTCAAAAAGCGCGAGATGATGGCCGTCTTGCCCACTTTGGTGGAGCCCAGGATGACCATCCTGCGGCAGTTCTTGGCCGGGATGTTGAACTCGTTTTCGGAGGGTGTCATCTTCTTGATCATGGTGGATTGCAGGTTTAAAGATCCACTTTGGCTGAGTGAGTGCGCGTGGTGGCACAAGTGAGACGTGATGTGTGAGTCTCACAGATGCTACAAGTGGTCCGGGTTAGTCAATTTATTAGACGGATGGCCACGCCCCCCAAGTGCGTCATGCGTCACGCACCCGCCCAGGCAGCTGGAACAAACCCCCTCTCCACACACACCCCTAAAATAAGTCACTATGATGAGTTCATTGTGTTGAAAACATGGGTCCACAGGCCGTAAAGGCTCAAAAAGACTCTCTCGCACTGTATGTGTAAGAAATGTAAAAAGTTAATAACGCGCCTCACAAGCTTAAACGTGTAAAGGACCCGTGCAATTATTGTTGTAAGAAGGTGCATTTTTTTTCTGCTGCAAAAATGTATCTGTAATTTAATTTCCTTCCCTTCCTAGAAGAACCAAAGCTGCAGTGTCAAGGTTAAACCAGAGGGGGACACTCAACCTTAGAAATACAGTAATACTGAATGAAGTGCTTTTCGCACCGGCTTTTATACTTTTGCAGTTCAATTTTACAGTTTGGGAGCACTTTTTTTTTTTTTTGCACTGGACAAGATTTAACAACGTACACTATTGCATTTTTTTGCATCTCTTATCGAGTTTAGCCACCCTTGCTGTAGAAGAAAAAAAACCTATGACTTAGATGATGATGATGTCCAGTCATCTTAGAGTGAAACCGTTCAGGCAGTTTTCTACATGTCATTAGCAAAACAATATACCGAGGCACGAGGGGGACTAATGCTATACATTACGTCTGTAATGTTCTTGCTAGGCACGAGTTTGAAAGTTCGTACCATAGTTCTACAGTTTTTACTTATTTGTAACACACAACAGCAAATTATATGATGGGTTTAAAAAAAATAAAACAAGCTTATGTCTAAAAAAATGAAATTGATATTCTAATATATATATATATATATATATATATATATATATATATATATATATATATATATATATATATATATATATATATATATATATATATATATATATAGTGGGTTTTTTTACATTTACAATTCTACATTTATTCTCCTTTGTTCTCGTAAGAAATGGACAAAGTTATGTTCTTTAAACATGCATATCATATCTATACAGCGGTTTTCAACACTTTTTTTCGTTTTGGAAAAATCTCGAGGCACACCACCAGCCAAAAAATGTTAAATTAGAAACTGTAGCCCATGTTAACAATGTAAAGTCATTCTAATCAAAGTTTTATATGCAATATCAATATAGTCTTTGCTTATTTTTTTATTTTTATTATTATTATTTTTGTATCCCCAATCATACTTGTGTCTTCATCAGGCTCTGAATTTTCCTCCTTCATGTCAGTCACTGACACAGTACTTTGAGACAAGATGGTTGCAGGCACAGCTTGTGGTGAGTAGCAAAGTAGAGTCTGTTAGCTTTGCCAATAACCATCAGTCCTTAAGAAGTCTGAAATTACTGTGCTGCCATCTATTGGCCAAAAGTATTTATTACATGATGACTGCACCAAACTGCTCTCACAACAGACAACGGCACATGACGTTGATAAAAATTTCAAAAGAAAAATAAATGTGAAATGGCTGCTGGTAAATTAAATTCGATACGTCAAAGAAGTTTTTTTTTTTCAATTTCCCAAAAAATTAAAGAAGATACATATTTTTACAATAATAACGATACACATTACAATGGTTTGGGTATTTTATATTTTTTTGTAGAGCTGGGTTGAAAAAAACATGACCCAGTAATCACTATCGAATCGGTATTGACTCTTTTCATTGTTTTTCCTCCAAATTCATGCGATTGTTTTCGTATTCACTGACCCGCATTAAAACAATAAAACTCGCCCCAAATCGCTGGCCAGATATTTCACAGCTCTGCTAAGCGTTCTGGTTTGATTGCGCTCAAGAGATAGAATGAGACTTTTTTTTCTGTGAGTCAAACACATGATGCTATTCTTTACCTTGACTTTGAGCGAAATGTTCAAACGGCCCTGACCTTTTTTGGCCAGGGATGAAATCAGATAGGTGTACTTAAGCCTGGCTGTTCTAGGCTCGGGGCAACGGGTTTGTGTAACTGCGAAGGCAAGCTACGGCAGCTCTCTTTTTACCATTGGTCGATAATGGAACCGGCATGTTCCCTCGGCTTGAGAGACATGCCGAGCGGTTCACGCTGCCCTAACGCTGCGGGACACAAACATACATATTTTCTGATATAATAACACTATAATATAAATACAGTTATTATCTGTTCCAATCTTCCGTGAAAGCAAAATAATTGGCATATCAAAGTTATGCAATCACAGCAAAAAAAGAAAAACATTTACTCTGAGAATTGCTTTGAACGTGAAGGGCAAGGATTTTCACCTAAAAGCCAGTAATCAGTAAATCTTTCTGTGTATTCGCACAGCGTAGTTACGTGGCCTTCGAGTAGAGTAAACACGCCGGCTGCCGTGAGCCCACTTAGGCCACGGTCAGCAACATTTACACTGAGGCACATTAATCCCCTCTCCAAGTTATGTTTGCTTTTGTAAACATGGACACATAAGCTTGGAAAATGGCACACTGGCATACCCATGAGAGTTTAGTTGAAAGTTGTTTTGAAATATAAGCACTACACAATGAGGTTGACCATTTTGAAACAAATATATCAGTTGCAATATCACGCAGTCGCGATGGCCGCGCTAGCTAGCTTGTTGGCTAACCTGCTGAGGTTTCACCTCCCATCACCAATCATTTGCAGCCTTACTTTTTAAAACCTATCCAGTATTATACATTTAAATAATCAACTTTAACTCTGGACTAAAAAATCTTTTGTGCTTGATGCTACGTATCATTATCATTGTGTCATAAAATTTGGAAAGGTGTGTGAAAGTTTACTTTGTAGAGCCAGTGGTTCTAAAACCTTTTACATCACTTAAAAATGAGTAAATAACTTGTATCTAAGGAGGGCTAAAACAAATTCCATTTGGAATGATTTCGAAATATTTCAGAAATATAAGACATCTGTATTGAATTTGACCATTATTTTCACAAATAATTTGCACCATCACGGAGAGATGTTAGGATTGTGCTCGCATGTTGGCCAACCTGCTGAGTTTCACCTTATTTGCAAATTAGTCACAGCTGCACTAATTAAACAATACACAGTTATTTATGGCCATAGTCCCTAGCAAGGGTAGCCTAGGCTAGCCAATTACATTTGGAATCAAGCACTAAAATCCATAATAAATACGATGGTGTAAGCACTCACACAAGCTCAAGTCTTTAGCATGTCAGCATTTTAGTGACACCGGGACGGTATCTTAATGACACTGCAACACCGACCAATAGCAGACCACCATATTAGTGACGCGTTGCAGTGCAGGCGGTTTGACGACACAGAAAATAAGAACAATTACCTAAAAAAGGCTGAAGAGGGAGGCAAAACAACATGAACACAGCCAACCCCACAGGTCATGACGGCTCTTGGTGCTATAAAGTGGGAAAAATGCCATAAAGAGGAAAGACAAAAAAACATATTATTCCACTTCGTAAACCAGGGATGCACTGTGTGTGCGTGTGTGTACATACACACACATATATATATATATATATATATATATATATATATATATATATATATATATATATATATATATATATATATATATATATATATATATATATATATATATATATATATATATATATATATATATATATATATCGGTAAAAGTACAATATAAAAGATTATGATGCAGCTGCTGCAGTAAAAAAAAAAAAGGACCTTTCAACGCTTTTGATTATGTTTTGTGGTAACAACCATATTTGCAGTTATAGTCAGAAAAAAAAATAACAGCAGATGTAAAAACAGATTTTATTTCACGGTGATGGTGACATACATGAATCGAAAGAGTGACAGGAGAAAACGCGTAAGCAGTGCATGACACATCAACAGTGAGTGCCAAGTATAATTAACAGTTGCCCAGAGCATATGCAAAGGGTATATGTGAGAATATGAGGGAGTCCGCTTGCGTATTTTTTTTGTCTAGAAAAAAAAAGTGTACTAACAGGTGCAAGCTGTTTCATTATGTAATCTGATAAATTGCATTAAAAAAATCTGCAGTTTTATACTATTTATTTGATATTTGTGTGTGTTTAGTGAAATTTTGTAAAGGTGTGGTACACATACGGTATATATATATATATATATATATATATATATATATATATATATATATATATATATATATATATATATATATATATATATATATATATGTATATATATATATATATATATATATATATATATATATATATATATATATATATATATATATATATATATACACACACACACACACACACACACACATGCAATGCTTTTTCACAAATGAAAGAAGCAATATTGATGGTACTGCCTGTAAGCAAACCGAAACTTGTTTTGCTCTGTGGGAAATTACGACTGGATGGACCACACCAGTAAATGACTCGAGTGCGTGGGGATCACTTGTTTACGCACATTCAAATATTCCCAAATGCAATAAAGGTAAGTGTGCTGGAATAGACTCGCCGGTCAGTTCCAGGCAGCTGCGACATGCAACAACAGCCACAACAACAATCGACCACTGACTTCCACTGTTACTCATCTAGTGAGATAACATCTGCAAGTTGATGAATGTGTTTGCGGAGAGCATGAGAGGCTATCTGATGGCAATTGCGGGAGACAAGAAGGGATGGGGGGCACTTGCGTGTCAAGCAAGGCCAAGCTGTTGAATGAGGTTCGGCCCCTGCGCTTTCCAATACACTCAAAGCTGGCTGGAGTCCAGCTGTATTCGGCCCATCGCACGCATGTTTTGATGCTGTCGTTAGTGTGGGTGGTACACAAGCTGATGTCCATCTCCATTCCTGATGTGGGGCCCGCCATTGGAAATACATGACGTGTGTTATTATATATCACCCCGGCATAAGGACAATGACACCCGTGCTTTTACTGTTTTATATCCATGACCTGTTTTAGCAAGGGTTGGGCCACATTTTCAACTGACTCGGAGAGACACTATTATGTTTTGATGCAGCCGTGCAATTTTCGAGATGATGGGAGCGTCGGGCCTTCTCGGGGGACAGCAGATGTAAGAAGGTTTCAAATTCAAACTCCTTAGTGTGAGTCACTGAAAAGGAGAGTTCTTCTGATGCCACTTTCAAACTCATACAGCATATATGGGCGCAAGACAACAGAAAAAAAAAAAAAAATAGAATAAAATATAAATACAAAATATATAAATAAAATAAAAATGTTAAAAATATCGACAATTATTATTTATATAAAATTACATATGGAAATAAAAAATTGTTATGTGATAATGTAATAAAATGTAAATTGTTATATACCGTAATATATATTATTTCTTCCTAAATGTAAATATAACTAATTTAGCCTCTCATTTTTGGTGAACTATGCCAGGCATTCTCTGAAGAGCAACTTACAAACCAGTGCAGCTTGTACTCCAAAAAATACGGTATGATCAAAAAAAAAAAAAAAAAAAAAAAAAAAAAAAAAATATATATATATATATATATATATATATATATATATATATATATATATATATATATATATATATATATATATATATATATATATATATATACATAATAAGATATAAATAAATAAAATATAATAATAAAAAAAATATTTTCAAGAAAAAATGTGTGTGTTTGTGTTTTTTTCTAAGGATATTTGAACTCCCTTAGCTCTTGAAAAAAAAAAAAAAAACAAACAAACGAACAAAAAACCTAAACCTTTGCAGCGTAACAGTCGTTCTGTATTTCGCACTTCAAACAGTAAATTTTGTACAAAATCACACAAAAAAATGAATTGATATTGCTTCACTGTCAGTGACATCATTTCATGGTTTGTCATCCTTTTCTTGCTCCTTGGAAATTTGCGTTTGCACCAAATGGTCCCATCCTATTGGCCTGTACCCATTCAAAAGTTGATGTTTTTTTGGAATCAAAGTGACTTTTTGTCCCCCCCCAGGTTATACACTGCATTATTTCACTCTTTCAGTATTCACTTGATTTTTTTTTTTATAGGTCATATTAAAAAGTGGGAAAGTTTTGAAAAAAACTCACGTTTGGGAAATATTTCTTTTTTGAGATCTTTTGTTGGAACACCAAACAAATTCCTGTAACAAATTAAATTTTGACTAAGCCGTCAAAATAAGAAGAAGTGGTTAAAATCCTCATTTGGACACAGATAGGTGATCTTCTTTGAATTCCAAAATAAACAACGAACGTTGTGTCGTCAGCCGCCGCCCTGTACGCTTTTAATTACGTAACCCTGACGGCTCCATGCTGAGATAAAAAGGAAATGAAGAGGTCAAAATGAAAGAGCGGTTGCGCATCATTGGGACGGCCTGATAAGTTTTAATTCCACACACACAGACTTTGAATACCAAATATTAAAGCTTCAATTGTACCCCCCTCCAGGAAGCCAGTGTTACATAACCACCTGGTCAGGTACGTGATCCGTATCACAGTCAACCTGGCAAATTGATATGCAGCAACAGAAATGCAGGAATATTCAAATTTGTAGTTGGCGGTGGTTCCTTTGAAGGCCACAACAAACAAATTCGTTTTTGCGCTGCATGTTCGAAGCAGATTACGTCAATCATTTAATCAGTTGACTTTGGTTCCTTCGTGTGAGGCTAGCCAAGTGTTTTGTTTATTTGTTTTTTTAATAAACACAGTATTAGTCGGAGTAAATCATATGCACAGCCACTGACTTGACACCTCACTTCCTCTTGTTTTTGTTTACATCCACACCACGTAACGAGTCCCGTCTCAGCGTGACGCATCAGCCCTGAATGGCCGGGACGGACATTCCTACTGTTCTCTTAATAATGCGTATGTGAAAATACGAATAATCATCCGTTGCCATGCACAGACATGCCGTCTGGGGGTCAAGCCGGAAATCTGATGTTGCCTTCATGATTATCATCATGTTTCCTGACTAACAAAACATCGCCAAGCAAAACGTTGACTCAAACCAAAAGTTGAAAAACACATAACATACAAAAACTCATCCCCTGCCAATGATGAGTATATTGTGTTTCTCCCGGGTGCATGTCGAGTTTTTTTTTAACTCATATTCAACCCTTATATTAAGGGGTCGATACCGCATGGATCAAAATAGACCTTTTTTTTTTTTCAAAATACTGTATCTGCGTTTGAATAACATTTATTCAAATGTGAAATAAGTACAATCATGTCATTTACAAGGCTTAAAACAATTATATATATATATATATATATATATATATATATATATATATATATATATATATATATATATATATATATATATATATATATATATATATATATATATATATATATATATATATATATATATATATATCTTATTCAATATAGTATGCATCAGTTTTAGAGCGTTTGCTCAGAACGTCACAAAATCCATGTTTGTTTGTTGTCCACAATGAGGCTGCATGGATCATGTTTCCGGTAGATTTTGACGCATTATCAAAAGGAAAAGACGGCTTGATTTATCTCCTTCAGCCCTTGATTGTGCGCTTGAACAAGCTGGCATGGATGTCGGCAGGTGGGGGGAGAAACAGCGAAGGACAACCTTCCACGCTCTGATTGTGTCTCACACTCAGTTGTCACTTGGATAAAGAACGCCCCAAGTAACATGATCAGTGAATTATCTCCGAAGACCTTCATTTCAAACAAATTGGATGAGTCCGAAGATAATTACCAGTGAAAGCGTAACGAGGATGCTTGCGCAAAAGACGAGCAGGAAGGAGAGGACATCCGTATGTAAAATGGGAGGAGCTATTTGATGTGTCAGATACTGATGATGACTTTTCGACTAAATCATATTCAGCTACTTAAAAAAAAGAACAAACCATTGAAACTTTAGTATTTATATATTTAAAAAAAACATATTTTATTAACCGATACACTTGTCAATAGAAGCAGCCCTAAAGTAGGACTACAGGATGAACTTTCAATGTATCTGTGTGGGGATATTTCGGTTTTGCAGTTGAAGAAATAAGTGGTAAAATATTGGCATGTCAGAGATATAATTTCTACATGCTGAAAGAAAAAAAAACGCCAACCACCGCATGCATTTTGTTAAACTAAGGACTAAAAGGACTCTCATGTTCCCGTTTACTATCGCATGCTAAATTGTTCATCTTCTTGCAGTCTGCTCAAGAAAAGGAAAATTTCATCTAAAAAGAAAACTGGCAAATAATTTATTTTCACCCTGTTAATTTTGATGACCCCATTTTAGATAGAAGATAGCACAGTTTGTGAGTCCATGTGAAATTGTTCTAAAATGGGGAGCAATAAATGATCTAAGGTAAAACCCATATATTCTTGTAATAAAATAAATGTAACTGGAAATGACAGGAGCCATATTTTCTCTGGATATTCTGTCACAAGACGGCTCTCAACTGCCATCCCGGTAATTAATCTCCAGACAGACAAGCTGATGTCCTGCTGTTCACAGTCAGACTCTTCACCTTTGTACCTTGATGATAGAAGACTCCCATTAAAGCTATATGGCCTCCATCTTATCTTAAAGTCTTTTCATGGCACAAACAGAAGCTTAGTAAATGTCACATGTGAAATTATTTAAAACTATCGCTGTCGGGTGGTATAGTCGCAACTACAAATTGGTACTTTTCAGAGAATTAATATTTTTTTGAAGGACCATAAGGCACGGTTAAATGGATGGATATCAGCTTTTCAAGTTTGTCACCTTATATTCAATTTCCTTCCTATTAAATCCACATTCTCATTCTCATCTGCAATTATTCACACGTATGTATTTTTGTTTTTGAAAGAGAACTACTTCCTGCTTCCGTGTCTGAAAATTATTCGAGATTTAGCATCAGGCTAAACCGATGTTATGGTTGACTTACCAGTCAGACTCAATCCGAGCTGAGTTTTGGCCTATTTCCAAAGTTTAAAAAAAAAAAAAAAAAAAAAGTACCGCAACCCCCCATATATAAAATACACACATGTATAAGATGCACCCTTCATTTTGGGGTAAAATTCTGGTATTTTCTATCTTACCATGTATAAAACTCCCCAACACTTTAGCAAAAATTAAAAAAACTATAGCAAAACAGAATAAATTTGCACTTCCTAAAATCTTTATATTTTCTTGTGTTCATATCCATAAGTTATCTATTTTTTGTGCGTAAAGTTGAGTGTGTTTCATATTTCCCAAATTGTGAGTGGTCATTGAACACAGCACCAGTGTAACATGCTCCAAGCAAATTCATTTTAGCATAAATACCTGATGTTGCTCAGCATCCGTGTTTCACCAGCTTTATGATTGTATGTATATGCCAAAAGACCACAATTAATAAACGAGTCAATCCCTTTCAAGAACCGGAACAGTCGGCTGCTTATCTTGACACTCTTCATTGAATCAGCTCGAGACATCATAACTTTGATAACTGATCCGCTCCGTTTTCGTAATATTCTTGTGTGTGAAAAATAATGGACTAGGATGGCGGTTCAGTCTGCCTGCTTCTTTTATTGAAAACAATGGCATAAAAATTTCAGCTAACACATGACATCACATGAGCAGCCACGTGACGTCTGCCCTGTAGCTTGTCCCGTTATGATAAATGCACATCTGCGTGTCAAAACCTAGCTTATGTGGCTGACAGATCAATCTTCCTCGATTAGTGTTGAATTAAAAAAAAAATCTTATTTTAAGTTATGGTTTGTAGGATGCTCCCATACTTTTGGTCTTGAAGTTTAGGGGGAAAAAATGTGCCTTATGTGTCTTATATTTGTGGAATTACGGTAATAGAAAAAGTTTTCATTAGCTGCCAGCATCAGGAAAACAATTTGTCCATAATGAGTGCATAGACTACCTTGCAACTGTTGAACTCTCAACCGAATTAGCGTTTAGCATTGGTCGGTTGTCTTGTGATCTTTTTTTTTCTTTTTGGTCAAGATAGACAAGCATTACTTGATAGTTAATATTTTTCTCTGAAGCTAGAATAACAAATATTCAAAATAAACATAGGTTACAATTAAAAGATATTTATGAATACACCCCCTCCAAAAAAAAACAAAAACACACTCATTTATATTTTATAAACATGTAAAATTTTATAAAAATGAAAATCATCTTCCTTGCTTTGTATCATATTTCACCTTATGGCCAATTGGAGCATGTACACCTCATAGTTCAGAGGTTGCCGGTTCGATTCATTCAAAGGTCGCAGTCTTGCTGTAGTCAATCCCAGCTGACTGAGCAGTAGGCAAACTGGTTGCCAGGCAATTGCAGGGCACACCCAGACGAACATCATCCACACTCCCAGTCAAACCTAAGGACAATTTAGTTTGTCCAAGACCCCTAGCATGCATGTTTTTGGAGTGTGGGAGGAAGCCCAAGTGCCCAGAGAGAACTCACACAGGCCCGGGAAGAAGATGCAAACTCCACAAAGGAAGGCTGGAGCCAGTTGGAATTGAACTTGGCATGAGGTGGACGCCACCGAGCCACCACACATATATTATGATTCATCCATATAGAAAGTACTGTATTTTCCTGACTATAAGCCACACCTGTATATAAGCCACAGCAGCAAAAATGAGCAAAAAAAATGATTTTTGTCAAAGGTAAGCCGCACTGGACTATAAGCCGCAGGTAATAACATGAAATATTTACGCAAAAAGATGCTACATGGAAGTTCATAATTATTGTTTTTTTTGTTATTTAATTTTTTTGTAATGTCTGCCAACAGCAACATCTTCTCTTTAATAGACTAAACTTGCCTGCATGTTTAGTCCCAACATATTTATAAAAAATGGATGGATGGATATTTTCAACACTAACAGAATACTGTTTAATAAATAGCAGTTCAAAATGGAAATCAATAGTTCAAAAGCATTTTTTTTGATGGATTATTTTAGTGAACATAAAGAGACATTGCATATAATTCATATAATATATATAATAATATAATATAATAAAATATAATATAATATAATATATATATATATATATATATATATATATATATATATATATATATATTTATATATATATATATATATATATATATATTTACATATATATATATATATATATATATATATCATCCAAAATTTTATTCATTTTAGACACAATTTAGATATGTTTTTTTTTAAATATATTTTTAAAACTTTATTGGTCTATTGTTCTATTTCATAATTGTTCCATAAATTAAAACCTTGAACAGATACACACATTTGCTTGCTGGTGGCTAGCAAAAAAATAACAAAAAAAGAACAACAGATAAACCGCACTGGATTATAAACTGCAGGGCTCAAATCATGAGGAAAAAGTTGCGGTTTATAGTCTGAAAATACGGTATATATATTTTGAGTGACGAAACAAAAACAAAAAATTAATGATCTTATTTCACAATATTAGTCTGCACACAAATATACCTTTGTGACTGGCAGACCTACTCCAACGTATTTAACATTAGTATTTTCACTCATTTTAGTCAAATAACACGTAGACTTTCATTATTGAGGTGATTTAATGCTGCACTAACATAGTATAGGAAAACATATTTATGAACAGTAAAAAAATGAAAAAAAATCCTTACACTATGTCTGAGGTACAAACATGATTAAAATACTTGGCATACATATCTTTGTTTTCTTGTGAATGGTGAATGGGTGCCCATAAAAAATGAGAGAAAGGCATGAATTAGTCCAAATGTTGCCCCTAAAAGATTCCAGACCTGAGGTGAATTTAATCAAATTGGTACTCTGTGCTCTAACTTGGGGTCATCATGTTGAATCAGGTGAGGAAATAGTTGTTCCAGTTTTGCTCACACAAATATTTTGTACTGGCAGGTTTGAGCACACAATTAGAAAAATCACAACCAAGTACAAACACATAGCATCAGGGTGAATTCCGGTGAAAGAGTATTTTTTTTTCTTCCAAGAAATAAGTTTATTCCAAACTGTTGAGTAATTATACCAATAACACAAATCATCGCAATTTGTCTGCTGTGCTGATTTTCTCCAGCAAAATTGTCCGTTCATTATGTCAGTAAATATAATGGAACTGATGGAGGGCAAGAGAGGACACCAGAAGAAAATAAGGCTCTCTGTCTTGCCTTTGGGATGGCATTAATCTCACCTGGTAACTGTTTTGCAATTATGTACCCTCTGTAAAAAGTTTTTTTCGCCTTTTACATTTCTGGGATGTAAAATTTTAAAAAGACCTAAAAGAGAGTGATTCATGCCATCAGTGTCTGATTTAATAAACTTTGGAACTATAGTTGTATTGATGTCTGTTGGCGTATTCTCTGTTGGTGTGAACTCCAGAAAATACGCAGATTGTGTAATATTACTTGTTTTATTTCGGACTCATCTGCCGTCAAATTGCATCACTAATGACAATGCAGAGCTATGGAAAACTGACCAAAATTAAGGCATACAGTGTTTTGCAAGGGAATAACCATAACACAATTTAACAATGATGTAATATTGTTTCAATTAATCGGCTCTCAATTTGAAAATATCCTATCATTCTTAAAAAAAACAACAACATGAAATTAGTTTAGCAAACATCTGCAAAAATCCTGTTCAAATCTCATATACTTCCAATATGCTTACAAATGTCCACGCCGTAGTATTCAAGTCTGAGTCCAGACTCGTCACGTTTTTTTGTTGTCTCGGTTTTGACTCAGATTTCTTCTCAGCCACAAGAATCACAAAACATTTTTAGCCACTTGGGCAAGACCAACTGTGTTTTTATTTTGGAAGAATCAACATTCTTCCACGCCACTCGGTGGAACAGTAGTTAGCACGTCTGTTCGCAGTTCAGGGACCCGAGTTCAGATCCGGCTTACTCAGGCCTTCCTGTGTGAAGTTTGCATGCTCTCCCCGAGCCTGTGTGGGCTCTCCAGCTTTCTCCCACACTCCAAAAATCCATGCATGGCAGGTGTATTGGACATACCAAATTGTCCTTAGATGTGATTGTGTTCATGGGTGGTTGTTTGTGTCTGTGTGCCCTGCAATTGGCTGGCAACCAGTAGAGGGTGTCCCACACCTACTGCCCAAAGTCAGCTGGAAGAGGCACCAGCAAGCCTGCGCCCCTTCTGAGGATAAGCGGCTTTTGAAAATGGATGGATGGTTGGATTACATTCTCCTTTAAAAGAAACCGGAAATCAGTTTTCAGATGATCAAAATAGCCATTGGTTGTTTTTTGTTTTGTTTTTGTTGTATGGCACCAAAGCACAGAGTTTTTTTTCTTTAGACACAGCATCTCATGAAACAAACAAAATCATCATGAAGCCACCAAAAGATTCTGTAATAAGACAGTTTTGGACATATAGGGGTCCATGTCGTACTTTTGCGGTTGTGAAAGTATTTTAATGTCTCAAGGTTTAATGTGAACTCACCTGGACTTTCACGTTGTGAACTCCGACCCTGATGTTTGTGACTTGAATTTAACTTTCGATAACGGTGGCCTTGACTACAATGGTGGTAAATGAAGGAAAAACACATCAGTGAAAGAACATTTATACAGGGGTTATCAGTCAGAATACAAATGTCCAAAATGGTATATGCAGTAAAGAGGAGACACAGTAATCCAATGTTCTAGGTTGCAAGGACCAAAATAGCTTCTTTCCTCATGTTCCATCTTTTAAAAATAGCTTCTCATGCAGTTATTTAGGCATGTGACAAAACAACTAAAGGCCCACCGATTTGCCGTAAATGTGCCACCGTAATGACCATTAGCAAAACGTGTGACCCACAAGGTGCTCTACACAACAGACTGGGTCAATACCTTCCACCTGTTTTTGTGGCCACAAAATGACACTAATTATGTATAATTGTTTCAAGGCACTGTACATTAGCAGCTGAGGGTCCAGGTGACACCTGGCGGGAATTTGCAGAGGGTCCGTACGGTAAATGCGATGCTGAGAGGTGAACAGGTGCGCACATAAGCCAAATGCACATGAATGCGGAAGACCTCATGCAAAAGCAAAAGTGTTTGCACTCTCTTACCCCAACTCTCACCTGAACCTGTGAGCCATCTCGGTTCACTCATGCGTCATGGCAGGTGCTCGTCAGACTCGGCGTTCTGAATTGACCAATCAGGTTTATGGAGCACGGCGGCGATCAACAACCTCTTGGACATGAATAACTCAATGAACCTGCTTATTTTCTGACCTCAGAGAAAGGGAATAGTTAAAAGCTAATGGAAAAAAAGAAAACACTGACTATACAAAGTATGTTACCAGGGAATACCTCATACATTTTCCTGTCAGGTCAGTAGAAGCAAGAACCGAGGCCAGCCTTGCTCAAAGACAGCTGGAACTTCATGAACCTGAACATGAAGATTATGAAACCGATGACTGGATATCTAATCAATAATATTCATTACAGAAATATTATAAGTACTGTAAGTCCATTCTTCGTTAACCAAGGTCCCCTGTTTGATAGCGAGCATAAGGGTATTTTCCTTGAAGCCAAAATTTTTTAAATCCATCTGCATCTATTTTAGGATAAGGTAAATATTTCTAGTGCTGTCATTCTACCTGCACAAGACTAAGGCCACAAAACGTCACTTAACCACTGAACCATCCAAGAAACAAAACAATAGCCATCAGAGGGATACAGAGCGCTAAGAAGCCCTCAGAGATCTTAAATGAAAAAGGAATAACATGAGGGACAGGGGAGAAAGAAAGAAAGGAAAAAAAGTCTTCGGCCATGTCCCCAGCAGGGGTCATAGCAAAACTCTGGAAAAAGACCTGGCACATGCCACATTGATGTGGACAACACAAACCTCAAGACTTACAATACATGTAGGAGACATTCATATAATTGTCAGTTATCAATAAAAAAGACTGGAGAAAAAGAAGAGAACCTGAAACAGAACAATCTTTTATAAGAGAGGGAGAGAGCATCAAGGTTGTCAAACATTCTCGGGCTCCCCTCTTTGTTTTTTTTACAAAGTTTACAGAGAAGGTGGTTTCAAGTTTCACAGTAATATCATACCAATATAATTTTCATATGATAACGTATATATAAACATACACATTTACACAACTATTCCATCACATATATACGTGCGTGTTAGTGGTGTCTGTCTACCTGGGGGCAGTGGGGCCTGGCCCCACTTGTGGGCACTGGTGGAGTACTATGCAGGCACAAAATAACTGTCTTCTCTTTATAGAGTAATAATTTATAAATAATATTTTACCATGAATAATAACATCCATGATTATGACTACCAATTATGTTCCGAAGGCAATTCCATTGTAAACATTTTGCATAATCCAAAAGGCTTTACCAAAGACAATTTCTCTAACTGCGACTCAAATAGGGCCTTGTTTAAGTTACGAGCCACCAAAATCTTAGTGCGCATGTCTTTAACCTCTCTCAGTAGACTGCCATGGGGTGCTGTCAATATGGCCCCAAGGCCGAAATCAATCAATTAAAATATTGGAGTGATATACATCAGACTCAAGACATACAGTAACAAACTTGTTGAGTTTTGGTGGATAGCGACAGCAAGCTAGCTCAGTTTTCATTCCAACCTAAAGGACAATAAAAGCAACTCCTCAATATGAATGATGTAGCTGCTTTGATAAAGACTAAATTTAGCACTTTGCCGCTTGGGCAAAAATTTGAATAAAAGGTTTAGCCTGTGGATTTTAACATCGTTCAAGAAGGAAAGAACCAAATCCGCACCTTCAACTCCGAATGGCTCAACAGGAACTGCATGTGTGATTAGAAAATCGCTGGACTCTATATGGACTGCAATGTGAATTAAAGATTGACTCGACATAGAGAAAAACTTGGAAACAAGGAAGCTTTCTCAGGGGGCTTTCTTAAGTGGAGGAGAGATTTTGCAATAGCTATCACCTTGAGGAGCACCGCTCCTGAGCAGCACACTTTTTAATAAGTTCAGCAAATCATTTCCACATGCTGAATTTGAATGCGCAATTAAAATCTGCTGTACAGTCACCCAGTTGCATACTGGCAACACACTGTCTCTGCTGCTGTTGATTTATAACAACCTATAAGATGCATGATTCAAAACTGTGTCACCGCTCAAAATGATCATCACAACTCGAATGACAACAACTGAGTCAGAAAAATAGTTTTCAAACCTAAAAAGGATCAAGACACAAGAAGCACAATAGGCAAGCAGATATGAAACACAGTAGCTACTGTATGCTGTCCATTGAAAATGAATTCAGGCATGTCTTATTGGACTTTGGCAAATGGGTTTTGGACAAGTTTGCTCAGATGAAAGATCAACGTGCATGCTTTCTTTAAAAAAAATGTACAGCTCTGGTGAGTGATACTTTCATTTGAAATCTTTTAAAGCTTTTATTCATGATATGTAAAGTTATGAATATAAAAAAGGATTGTGTTCTTGAATAGAAATAGAAATTATGACAACTATTGTGTGGGTTTTGCTGCTCGTGTCCATTCAATTTTGAGTAATTTTCTTTCGCATCATTCTAGTCAGTATTTTAGCCAATTGATGGCAGACTCATAGCAGCGTGATAACTAAGTGGTTGTGGCATGTTGAATTTGGATGTGTTGTCACCATCTAGGTGAAATTTCAGCTCCTTTGGGTCTTCTTTCAATGCTTTCCCTTTGATGTGAGATGTCTTTGATGTAAAGATCAAAGCACTGGACAAAATACTGCACAAGGGCAAATATGGTTGTAGGCCTTTTTAAAACCTTACACTCCCAATTGTTTAAGCTTACATAAGTTATGTTTCCATTTTGTGTAAAAGACAGGAATACGGTTTTATGCGGGCCCACTTTGAACCACAAGACAATGCAGCAGCCAGGTGACGGAAGGCAGATGGGGAATTTAACGGCTGCATTTATTGGCGCGACCCGCCGACTCATTCACATAGGCGGAGTTAAACATTAGATTTTATGGAGCGTGCCCTGTGTAACATAATGTGGCGATCAAGTGGCTTCCAACACACACTCGACAGGAACAGGAATACGCTCATAGAAACGATGTGGCACCTCGTGCTTTCGAAGCGTCACATGTTGTGTAATCTAACAGGGGGAGAGGTGGCAAAGATGACAATCTGCATTTTGCTTTGCACCCTTCGCAAACGCTTGCTGTTGCTTGGAAACATGAGAAAGAACATATTGTGTTATATGAGAGCTTAAATGATGCCCTCCTGAAAGTGCTGTGTCACATCTCCGTTCATTTTGTGTATTCATCATCTCAAAGTCAGTCCATGTCATTTGTTGACAGACGTGACCCAATCATCCAATGTAAAAAAAAAAAAAATCAAAATGACTGTATTTTATTGGACTATAAACCGTCCCGGTATCTAAGCCGCAGTAGCAAATACTGGGGCAACATGGCTCGGTGGTAGAGTGGTCGTCTCCCAGCCAAAAGGCCGTGGGTTCAATCCCCGGACCTTCAAGACCATGCCTAAGTGTCCTTGAGCAAGATACTGAACCCCCAGTTGCTCCTGATGCTGCGTCGTTAGTCGGTAAATGACTAGTTAGTGTAAAGCACTTTGAGTACATAAGGTAGAAAAGCGCTATATAAGTGAAAGTCCATTTACTGAGCAAAAAAAAAAGAAAAGAAAATGTCACAGATAAGCCGCATCGGACAATAAGGCACGGATTATAACATCAGAAAACTGATATATGGAAGTTTAAAAAAATATATACATATTTGATTTAAAAAAATTTTTTTGTAATTGCCTGCTTACAGCAACATCCTATCGTCAACAGACTGAACATGCCTACATGCTTAACAACCGACATATTTATCGAAAGATGAATATTTTCAACACAACAACAACAGAACACTGCAAAGTTCGGAAGCAGTTTAAACTCAAAGTCAAAATCTTCCATAACGTCTTCTTCTATGGCTCTTTGTTTAATTGATTAATCATCTTAGAACATATAAACACATTGAACATTTACATCCATAGACATACACACACACACACACATATATATATATATATATATATATATATATATATATATATATATATATATATATATATATATATATATATATATATATATATATATATATATATATATATATATATATATATATACTGTACAGCAGCAAAATATGAGTAAAAAATTGATTTTTGTCACAGATAAGCCGCACTAGACTTTAAGCCGCAAGTAATAACATCAGATCTTGACGCAAAAAGATGGTATATGAAGTTTATAATTGTCTTTAGTTATTTAATTGTTTTTGGAATTGTCTGCCATCAGCAACTTCCTCTCTTTAACAGTCTGAACATGCCTGCATGTTTAGTCCCAACATGTATATAGAAAATGGATGGATGGATATCTGTTTTTAAATAGCAGTTCAAAATCAAAGTCAATACTTGAATAGCATCTTTTTTTGTCTCCCTTGTTTTGATATTTTTTTACTGAACATAACACATTGTACTTAATTCTTTTACAATCATAAATACATAAATAAAATCACATCTACTGTGTACTGCATATAAAATGTACACATCACAAATTTACCCAAAATTGTATCCATTCTCTCATGAAACGTAGACATACATATATTTTTAATAACATATTGTTTTAACTCTTTTTGAGCACAGCCATTGAGTCACATCTTTTCAGTTCTATTTGATTGGTGTCCCATAAATTGACACTTCAAACAGATACATATATTTACTTGCCGGTGGATAGCAAAGAAAAAACAAAACAAAACAAAAAACAAAAACACACACACAGATAAGCCGCACCGGACTATAAGCCGCAGGGCTCAAAACATGAGGGAAAAGTCGCGGCTTATAGTCCAATAAATACAGTATAAACAGTAAATAGTAAAAACAGTATATACAGCGCCTACTTGTCAGGCAACTGTGGCTTATGGTGACCCTGACTACGCACAGCAAAGACATGGAAACCAGAAGGCATAACAGTACAGGCACTGCATAAGTTTTCATAATTTTGGATTTGATTAAATATGTGTACTGCAGTAATAGTTGTCTTAAATATGTAAATACAAAGTATAAAGACACATTTATTTTCAATACACACTAAATAAAAAAAGTCGATATGGCACCGGCCGCATATTCCTCAGTAACAGAGAGACTTTACCTTGAGCACAAACCAATTACAAAGGCCGGCTGTACACATAGAAGGCCCATATTTGCAAATGAATATGACATTGGACATTTTCACTTACATGCTAAATGAATCATTGTCGTACAAAAGAGATAAACTGAATTGTGGTCTTTTATGGAGTTTTTCAAAAGATGGTAATTACTATTTTTGTTTTTTTTCTACCTATAAACCTTGGCCTCGGGTCAGGTTGAGGTTCAGATCAATTGCCTGATTCATTAAGCAGTGAATCAGTGCACAGAGTATTACGCTCTTCTTTACTGGAAGGTTACTTTTGAAAGAACATTGGATTCCTTTTTGTTTTTGCTTCTTTGTGATGGTCTTGTTATGGTCCTCAGGTGCATAGAAACTTGATTGCCTTAGGCATGAACAGTAAAAAAAGAAAAAATCTTGCATCCCCCAACAAACGTGATGTACTCTTTTGACACTATATTGCATAATATTATTACATAATATTTTACCATTTGAAAATGATTTGTCTTAAAGAAAACGGCGCTTCAAAATGTAAAATGATACTCCAAGTGGAAGCTAAACATAAAAACTAAGAAATCAGAACTTTTGCACCTTGATATATTAAAAACAACCACATCGTACAGTAGGGCTTAATGTCAGTAAAATGTGTGCAGACAATGCAGAATAGAATAGAATAGAATAGAATAGAATAGAATAGAATAGAATAGAAAGCCTTTGTCATCATTCGACACAGGTACTCCAATTGGTGCATATTACGAAAACAATAAAAAGAATATATGCATAAATACATGTATAACAAGACTCATATTTCTGGTGTCAGGCCCTCTAACCCTAATTTCTAAAATCATCACTTTACAGAGGACACCTAATATGACAAAATATAGTACTCCTTTTAAAGTATTTTTGTATTCAATTCAAAAATGCTTCATAATGGTTACATGGTACTTGTCTGAAAAAAAAACAAAATTCATACTGGGTACATCATTGATCAAAACTGTTCAAAACTACTATAAAATAAATAATGTAATCTTTACAGTTTTGTTTGTATTTTGTATTTGATTATTGGGTGTGACTGGAACAGATTAATGGCATTTTCATTCATTTCAATGGGAAAAGATCATTTGAGACACGAACGATTTTATTTCATTTGAAACGTACTTAGCTAAGCCCCGGTTTATTTTCATTTCACCAACATTATGGCAGAGTAAAAAGACAGCCTTGTCTGGCAAGTATGTTTGGGGTTCAAAATTGCCAGTCAGACTCAGAGACAGCTATTTTTCCAAGAGCTACTAACGCTCTGAATAAAAACAAAACAAAGACAAAAACTGTGGAACTATGATTTACGTTCACTTTTATTTTCTATTTATTTATATATTTTCAAATTCCATTTATTGTTCATATTGGTATGCAAAAATCGGAGCAGTGCTCCCACTTTTGTTGTATACCTGTGTACAAAGACAATAAAGGTATTCTATTCTATTCTATTCTTGTTCAAACACTAATCCATACAATTACTTGATTTGCCTTTTCGCTTTCTGAAAAGCTAACACTCTCACACCAGCATTCCATATCATTGGGTACTAAACCAAAATAAAAGGATAATACTTAAAGATCCCTCCAAAAGTTAGTCCAAGGAGAAATGAACAAACATTATGTGCCCTTAAATTTGACAATGGTTAAAATAAAAAAAACAACAAATACCTTTTCTTATTTATTTTCTTATTTCTTGTTGAATTGCTTAGTCAGAGGAGTGACAGCCACAATGTACTTTAGAAAAGGACATGAGCGTATATAATGGATTTGGGAAAACGTGAATATCAACCTTGACAGGGATGTATGTGGAACAGGACACATACTCCCATGAACACTTGTATAACACATCTATTCTGCGACGGTCCGTCTACCAGGTGACCGCTTGCGAGCGTTCTTTTTTGCACGGACAAGATGTACCGTAGCAATTAGCAGCAGCGCTTGCTAATGAGCTGTAATCGAGCGCTAAAAATGCAACGAGATGGCGTTTTAATCAATGTGGTGCCATGCGTTGTCACTCCCCTTCTGCAAAGTGTGTTTTTAGCGCAGCTTCATCATGTGAGCATTTAAATTTGTGCAGGCAGTACCATGAGGAAGTTTTGTTGAAAAGAGAAAAAAAAAATGACAAAATGACAAGAATTGGCCAGTAATTATATTCAATTTGAAGAAATAAATTCATTTGAATTGCAAAGTTTAACAAGGTTAACAAAAAAATAGAGATGTGTTAATTGACAAATCAACAAGGTGATCAAATGAAGTGCAAACTAGTTAATAGTGTTTTGTTTGTTTATCAGTCATTAGTAATGACATTATGTATCGACATTTTTAAAAAATGGTTGAGGGTTTTGCAGATATTAATTACCATGTTTTCCTCACTATATGGCGCAATGGATTATAAAACGTACCTTCAGTGAGTGGCCTATTTGAAAGTAGTTTTCATATATAAGGCACACCACATTATTAGGCACAGTAATGCCTGGGGCTTGTGATATGCATCCACTACTTGGCGCTGCGCTAAAGGGAATTTTAACAAAACAATCAGATGAATCGGTCAGAGTTTTCAATCAGAACTGAAGAATAAAGACGATTTGTAGAAACTCCTTTCTGAATAATGTGAAAAAATACCTCTTGATTACATCAAAATACTTTTTAGATCAATGCAAGTGTTTAAAAGAATATAGTTATGATTCAGTTTCATATTAAACTTATTTTTTAATCAATTGGCAAACAAAAACCTTCAAATCTATTGTCTTACTGATTTAAAATCGCGCTGTCCTTTACAAAAACTCACGGTTTTTGCGCCTTGTCAGTATATAAATTTCTTCAAAGTTGGAGCATATATAATATATCAAAATGTCAAACAAGGTGTAATAAAAATTGTAATTGTAAAAAAATACATTTTCACAGGTAAAAAAAATGAAGAATTCACATGACAATTAACTTATTTAATTTTTTTTGTCCTCCAAAAATGAAAACACCTGGTTTATGGGCTGTATAAGGCGCACTGCATGATAAGGTTCACTGTCAGTTTTTGAGAAAATTCAAGGTTTTTGGGTGCTCTTTACAGTGTGGAAAATGCAGTCTCAATGACTAATCACAGTTTAGCTTGTTAACTAAAAAAATAATACAAAAAATAAAAAATAATACAAAACAAAATCATCGCATGAAAATGAATAACCCATTTATAAAGTCTCCATTGTAAAATGCTCACCAAGAATTTCCCAAGTACGATTCCATGGAGAATTCCATTCCGTGTATTTTTCCACTTTCAAATAATGTGAATGAACCTTTTTTTTTTTATTATGAAAGAGTGAGAAAATGACATGCATGAAAAGAGCGGAGCTGAACACGGCAACAGCAGCAGGTGTTGACGTCGTCTTTCTCCGAAGTGCACCTGCCCCACTGATGTATTTATTGTTGATGGACTGACTGACCCATAACAACTACATATACACAGAACGATGTGTAAAGTGATATTTGTTGTACAAGGCATAGCCTAGACTCAGCTCAGAAAATAGGATTCATGAGATACTACTTTTGAGATGGTAAACACTGCATATTTCCAGCTATGACGTTTCAATTAATAGTCAAATAAAATAATAAGCAATATACACACACACACACATACATAAACAATGATTCTTTTCTTTGTTACATTTCATTCTCCATTGTCTTGCCTCAGCATACAGTTGGAGTGTATGATGGCCAAATGTTTTGTTTTTTCAGTAAACAGTTGCAACATATTGGTATTTGATCCTGTAATTGGATGACTCATTCAGTTGTTAGTAAGGGCTTTCCGGGCCCTCTGATCGTTCTGTTTGCTCTGAGGCTCCAACAGGAGTAGCACTGTCATCCTTCTTGCCTCCCGACAGAAGGGTTTTACACCCACACACACACAAACACATACATATATATATATATATATATATATATATATATATATATATATATATATATATATATTTACACACACACCGTACTTTTCGGACTATAAACCATGACTTTTTCCTCATGAATTTTGTGTACAGAGTGGCTTATCTGTTGTTTTTATTATTATTTTTTTTGCTAGCCACCAGCAAGCTAATGTGTGTATCTGTTCAAGGTTTCAATTTATGGAACAACTATGAAATAGAACGGAAAATTGAATTAATTATGTGCAATGTGTTTTTATGTTAAATAACTAATCTATCAAACAAAGGGAGATAAAAATAAAAGATGCTCTTGAAGTATAGATTTCAGTTTCTGCTATTTAACTAACAGTATTCTGTTAGTGTTGAAAATATCCATTTGTTATGTCCCAGTCTAGGGGCCTAGGACACAACATGGGTAATGGGCCCCGCCTTCCCCAACTCCCAAGCAGCCAGCCGACGAACCAGATGTTTGGAAGACAAAAAATATATTTATTTACATGACAAAAGGGTTACTGAAAGATAGGAGCAATTAACTCAGGGTGAATGAACCAAGGCCAAAACAACAAACAAAACAATCTGTCTGTGCAATAACCAAACTAACCTAACAAACAAAACAACCAAAAGACAATAGGCTTACCTCCTCAGCTCCAAAAACAGGAGGAAAGAAAATGCACAACAAAAACAGCGGTTCACCCCTACTGCTCGGTTTCCATAAATATCAGTACAAATGCGTGGCTGATTGGGAGCGAAGGAGGACGAGAGAGTTGTCTGCCATCTCGGCTCAAAATATAGCAGGTGTGCGACCTGACAATCAGCAGCAGCCAATCATGGGCCTTCCTGGATCCGACCAATCCTTGCACTGCTTGGGCACACCTAAAAAAAGATGCCAGGAAACACAGGGGAAAAAGAAACAAAGCAGGCCGGTACCGGAGAGCAAGACCCCTGAGTGAACCCACCCGTAACACCATCCAACCATTTTCTATAAATTTGTTGGGACTAAACATGCAGGCATGTTCAGTCTGTTAATTAGAGGATGTTGCTGTTGGCAGACAATTACAAAAAAATGAAATAACAACAACAACAACAACAACAAAAATTATAAACTTCCATGTACCATCTATTTGCAGAAATATCTCATTTTATTACCTGCGACTTATAGTCCAGTGTGGCTTATCCATGACAAAAATCTTTTTTTTGCTCATACTGCGTTTTATTTTCTGATCAGGAAAATACGGTATATATCTATATATCTATCTCTCTCTCTCTCTCTCTCTCTCTCTCTCTCTCTATATATATATATATATATATATAGATAGATAGATAGATAGATAGATAGATAGATAGATAGATAGATAGATAGATAGATAGATAGATAGATAGATAGATAGATAGATAGATAGATAGATAGATAGATAGATAGATAGATAGATAGATAGATAGATATACATAGAATAGGTTTTAAAAATAAAACTAAGATTAGGATTTTTATATTTTTTTTCACAGTTACAGATCAATTAAAGGAACACTATAATCTCAGAACATCTTGGATTAATTGTCAAGCTTTGAGTGGAAAAGGTTAGGAAGGAGAGGACGACAAGCTCTGGATCACACACAAAACACAAACAGACACACACACACACACACACACACAGACACACGCACACACACAACACAAGTACACACATAGGTACACGCACACAGACTGAACAAGCTGTTCTCTGCTCTAAACAGGCAAAACACAGCCTAGCCTGTGAGCTTGTGTGTCTACATGCACCTATTGCACTTCCAATTTTTTTGTTGTTTTACCTGTGCCCTCCACCAATAGACACATACAACATAAAAACTCTGTTCTTATTTGAATTTTATATAGCACATGTCAAATGCTTTCATCCAAAATAAGGTTAAAAAAAAATCATTTTTCTTATGCTGCACAGGACAAGCACTTCGAAAGACTGCACAATCATCTTTCTTTTTTTTTTTTTAAACTCCCAGGACACAAATATGCAAAGACGGATGACATCCTGGACAATGATGTATCTGTGCCTGCAATGTCCACATTTGGCAGAACATAATAATCTTTTTTGACAACGTCTTGATCCCATTGAGGTGCAGATGAGTAAGCGGTGGGTGGCCCAGAAGAGAAAATGTTGTGTCTGAAAACACATTGATGTTCAGTTTTATTTGAAGATAGGTCTTGAGATCAGTTTGATAGATAACATTTCTCTCTACTTTAATAGCAAATGATGTGGGCTTAATCATTTATCAAGTCATTCTCACAATATCACATAATTTAAGTAAATATATTCTATAAAAGATCATTCAACCTATTTATACTACTATCATTTGAAGGTTACAGTCATAATTGAAGCAATTGACATTTTGTCTATTTAAAACAATCACAGCCTCTCCTGAAAACATTTGCCAGTGAACAAGTTCATTATTGAGGCCAATTTGTCTTTTCTAACAAATGCCACAAAAGAAAACATAAAAAAAGCCTACCGTTTTTTTTCATTCATTGATGGTGGCTTAACTCAGCTCTAATTCAGTAGGGATTGTAATGTGAGCTATAATGACTTGTCTTTTGGGACTTGGGCAGCGTTGCAAATGTTGGTCCATTTGCTGTTTCATTGTGTGCAACGAAGGACATTTTTCCTTTCATAGACAAAGTGAAGGCTGCTGTCATCAAACACACATTCAAAAGACAAAGACAGAAACAAAGAGAGAAAGGACAGAAATATAAAGGACAAAAATATAAAGTAAAAATAAAAGGAAAGAAAGAAAGAAAGTAGCTAAAGAAATGGGAACAAAAAGAAAGAAAAGGAGAAAAACAAAGAAACAAAAAAGATAAAGGACAGAAAGAAACAAAATAGAACAAAAGAAAGAAACAAGTAAAACGTGAAAAAAGAGAAAAAATGGCAAAGATGGAGTAAAAAAAGGCATGAAATAGAAAAAAAGAAAGAAAAGGAGAAAATAGAGACAAAGAATAAAGACAATAAAAAAGAAAAAGGAAATAAAGAAGTAGAAAGTACAGGAAAAAGAAATAAAGATAAGAGAAAAAGAAACAATGAAAAACAAAGAAACGAAAAGAGAAACAGACAGAAAAATAAAGCAAAATAAAAGAGAAAGAAAGAAGCAAAAGAAAATAAAACAAAACAACAACAAACTGGAAGAAAGAAAAGGAGGAGAAAAACAAAGAATCATAAAAAGAGAAAGGACAGAAAAACAAAAAAGAACAAAAGAAAGAAAAAGTAAAAAGCAAAAGAAAAAAATATTGGCAGAAAATAATGGCAAAGAAAGAAAGATTAAAAAGCAATGAAATAGAAAGTAGATAAAATAAAGAAAGAAAAAGAGAAAAAGGAGAACAGGGAAAAGATGGCAAAGAAAGGTAAAAAAGCAATGAAATAGAAAATTAAAAAAACAAGAGAAAGAACAAAAGAAAAAAAAATTCAAGAAAAAAGAAAAATGAAAGAAATAAAAAGAAAGAAAAAAGAAAATAGCGAAAGAAAATGAAACAAAAACAGCAAATTGAAACAAATACGAGAACAAAGACACCTAAAAAGAGAAAGGATAGAAAGAAACAAAAAAGAACAAAAGAAAGAAAAAATTAAAATTCGAAAGAGGAGAAAGAAAGTAGAATGAAAGAGCAAAGGAAACAACGAAATAGCACATTTTAAAAAGTAAGAAGAGACAGCGAAAAAAAAGAAAAAAAAAGATCAGGAAAAAACAGAATAAAGAGGAAGAAAAGATAACAAACAGAAACAGACACGGATTAATGACAGAAAAACAGTAAAAAAAGAATGTAAAAAGAAATTAGAAAATGAAAACGAAACAAAAACAGAAAAGAGAGAAAGCACAGAAAGAAACAAAAGGAACAAAAAGATAATCGAAAAAAGCATAAGGAAAGAGAAAGAAAGAAGCAAAAAAAGAAGCAAAGAAAGAAAATGAATTAAAGAAAGGTAGCAGATAAACATAAAGAGAAGTAAAAGACAAAGAAAGAAACAAAAAAGAGAAAAACACTAAGCCACTACAACAATGAAAAAAAACATGTCAGACTATGAAAATGCCTTCCGACCGTACGTTACCCCCCTCCAAACAAATACGTCACTCTGATAGACGGAGTCAAGTTTATTCCCGTGAGTGATAAGAAACGGAAGGCTGGTTCCCAGAATCTTCAGAACATGAACATGGAAATTGAACAGTTTCAAATGGATCTATGATGCGGAAAATTACATGTTAAATGCCAGCATGAGAAAAAGCACGTACATTATTCACATTTGATACGTGGCCAAGGCAGACTTCTGTCAAGACATAACAGTTTATAAGTTTGATTATTATTATGAATTTTGATAATTGGATATGGGCCACTTGTTGAAATAGTTAATTTTCTTTTCTTTTTTTTTATGCTTTTTTTGTTTATTGAAAACAGAAGGTCAAAATCTCATTTTGTTTTTTCTCTCTAAATTTTGGCTAGGAATTCCCATTTTGAGAAAACTTTTGCAGGGTAATGTTCAGTTGTATTTTGTATTTCTCGCTTCA